>NC_029775.3:31014424-31014741 GCF_000817695.3 Arachis duranensis
CACTTTTTCCTTTGAAGTTTAGAATGATTGGCTTCTCTAGGAACTTAGAATTTCGGATAGTGTTATTGACTTTCCTAGTTAAGCATGTTGATTTTTGAACACAGCTACTTATGAGTCTTGGCCGTGGCCCTAAGCACTTTGTCTTCCAGTATTACCACCGGATACACAAATGCCTCAGACACATAACTGGGTGAACCTTTTCAGATTGTGACTCAGCTTTGCTAAAGTCCCCAGTTAGTGGTGTCCAGAGCTCTTAAGCACAGTCTTTTGCTTTGGATCACGACTTTAACCACTCAGTCTCAAGCTTTTCACTTGGA
>NC_029775.3:31019224-31020348 GCF_000817695.3 Arachis duranensis
AAGTCCATAAAACTTGCAGTTTTGTTGCATTAAAGCAACTAGTTGAGGCTTAAGCTCAAAGTTATTGGCTCCAATGGCAGGAATGGAGATGCTTCTTCCATCAAACTTGGACGTTGGCTTTGTGAAGTCACCAAGCATTCTCCTTGCATTATTATTATTATTATTTTCGGCTGCCATGTCCTTCTCTTGTTCGAAAATTTCTGAAAGGTTGCTTCTGGATTGTTGTAATTTAGCTTCTCTTAAATTTCTCTTCAGAGTCCTTTCAGGTTCTGGATCAACTTCAACAAGAGTGCCCTTTTCCCTGTTCCTGCTCATATGAAAGAGAAGAACCAAGAAAAGAAAGAGGAATCCTCTATGTCACAGTATAGAGATTCCTTTATGTTAGTAGAAAAAGAGAGGGATATAAGAAAGAAGAAGGATGGATTCGGATTTGGATGAAGAGAGGTGAAGAGAAGTGTTAGTAATTAATTAATTAAAGAGAAAAAGAAAAGAGAGGGAGAAAATAGAAGAAGAAAAGAGAAGAGAAATTTCGAAAATAATTTTTGAAAAAGAGGTTAGTAATTTTCGAAAATTAAAGACAAAATATAATTAAAATTAAAATTTAAAACAAAAATAATTTTTGAAAAAGAGAGGGAGAATTTTCGAAAATTAGAGAGGAAAAAGTAGTTAGGTGGTTTTGAAAAAGATAAGAAACAAACAAAAAGTTAGTTAGTTGATTGAAAAAGATTTGAAATCACATTTTGAAAAAGATAAGAAGATAAGAAAAAGATAAGATATTTTGAAATCAAATTTTGAAAAAGACAAAATTTTTGAAAAAGATAAGATAAAAGATAAAAAGATATATTTGAAAAAGATATTTTGAAAAAGATTTAATTTTAAAAATTTACTTAACTAACAAGAAACTACAAGATAAGATTCTAGAACTTAAAGATTGAACCTTTCTTAACAAGAAAGTAACAACTTCAAATTTTTGAACCAATCACATTAATTGTTAGCTTAATTTTTGAAAATTTGATAAAAAGATAAGAAAAAGATTTTTAAAAATAATTTTTTAAAATTTTCGAAAATAAAAAAAATGAAAAAGATATGATTTTTGAAAAAGATTTTGAAAAGATAAGATTTTT
>NC_029775.3:31021442-31022219 GCF_000817695.3 Arachis duranensis
AGACTTTCCGGATCCTCATAAATGCCGCCATCTATCTAGCTTATACCACGAAGATTCTGTTGGGGAATCTAAGAGATATGCATTCAAGCTCTGTTGCATGTAGAACGGAAGTGGTTGTCAATCACGCACGTTCATGAGTGAGAATGATAATGAGGGTTACTTATCATCACATTCATCATGTTCTTGGGTACGAATGAATATCTTGGAATAAGAATAAGATAGAGATTTGAATAAAAGATAATAGAATTGCATTAATACTTGAGGTACAGCAGAGCTCCACACCCTTAATCTATGGTGTGCAGAAACTCCACCGTTGAAAATACATAAGCAAAGGGTTCAGGCATGGCCGAATGGCCAGCCCCCCCTAACGTGATCAATAGCCTCTTAGGATGAAGAATAAAACAAAACTGAGACCAAAGATGAAACGTGGTCAAAGACATCTAATAGAATAGATAAATGTTCTACTTATACTAGACTAGCTCCTAGGGTTTACATGAGTAAGTAATTGATGCATAAATTCACTTCCGGGGCCCACTTGGTGTATGCTTGGGCTGAGCTTGATTAATCCACGAGCTGAGGCATTTCCTGGAGTTGAACTCCGAGTTATGATGTGTTTTGGGCGTTCAACTCCGGATTATGACGTTTTTCTGGCGTTTAACTCCAGACACAGCATGAACTTGGCGTTTAACGCCAAGTTACGTCGTCATTCTTCGAATAAAGTATAGACTATTATATATTGCTGGAAAGCTCTGGATGTCTACTTTCCAACGCCGTTGA
>NC_029775.3:31022298-31092417 GCF_000817695.3 Arachis duranensis
CAGATTCCAACAGCATCAGCAATCCTTTTGTCAGCCTTCTTCAGAGTTTTGCTCAAGTCCCTCAATTTCAGCCAGAATTTACCTGAAATCACAGAAAAACACACAAACTCATAGTAAAGTCCAGAAATGTGAATTTAACATAAAAACTAATGAAAACATCCCTAAAAGTAGCTCAAACTTACTAAAAACTATATAAAAACAATGCCAAAAAGCGTATAAATTATCCGCTCATCACTCAATATCTAGGAGCTATCATGAAGCTGAATGCCAAATTATTTGGTAATGAGACTTGGGAAGGTGAACCTCCCTTGCTCATTAGTGAACTAGATACATGGGTTCAGCAAACCTTACCTCAAAAGAGACAAGATCCTAGAAAATTCTTAATACCCTGTACCATAGGCACCATGACCTTTGAAAAGGCTCTGTGTGACCTAGGGTCGGGCATAAATCTTATGCCAATCTCTGTAATGGAGAAGCTGGGGATCATTGAGGTACAACCTGCCATATTCTCATTACAAATGGCAGACAAGTCAGTAAGACAAGCTTATGGATTGGTAGAGGACGTGTTAGTAAAGATTGAAGGCCTTTACATCCCTGCTGATTTCATAATCTTAGACACTAGGAAGGAGGAATGATGAATGCATCATCCTTGGAAGACCTTTCCTAGCCACAGCAGGAGCTGTGATAGATGTTAACAGAGGAGAATTAATCCTTCAATTGAATGGGGACTACCTTGTGTTTAAAACCCAAGGGTGTTCCTATGCAACCATGGAGAGGAAGCATGAAAAGCTTCTCTCAGTACAGAGTCAAACAGAGCCCCCCACAATCAAACTCTAAGTTTGGTGTTGAATCCCCACATCCAAACTCTAAGTTTGGTGTTGGGAGTCTACAACATTGACCTGATCACCTGTGAGGCTCCATGGGAGCCCACTGTCAAGCTATTGACATTAAAGAAGCGCTTATTGGGAGGCAACCCAATTTTTATTTATCTAATCTTATTTTTATTTTATTTTTCCATTATGTTTTATTAGGTTCATGATCATGTGGAGTCACAAAATAAATACTAAAATTAAAAACAGAATCAAAAATAGTAGAAAAAAAAAAGCACACCTTGGAGGAAGGGCTTACTGGCGTTTAAATGCCAGTAAGGAGCATCTGGCTGGCGTTCAACGCCAGAATAGAGCATGGATCTGGCGTTGAACGCCAGAAACAAGCAGCATCCTGGCGTTTAAACGCCAGAAATACACCCTGAGGAGAGCTGGCGCTGAACGCCAGAAACAACCATGGAACTTCCGTTCAACGCCAAGAAACGTGCTGCAAATGGGCGTTGAACACCCAAAACAAGCATGAAGCTGGCGTTCAACGCCAGAAACAATCATCAATCTGGCATTGAACGCCAGGATTGCATGCAGAGGGCGTTTTACACGTCTCATTGGTGCAGGGATGATAATCCTTGACACCTCAGGATCTGTGGACCCCACAGGATCCCCACCTACCTCAACTCACCTTCTCTTCTCTTTACACAATCCAATAACACTCTTCCCCAAAAAAAACCCTTCACCAATCACCTCAATCTCTCTTTCCCATCACCTCTTCACCACTCACATCCATCCACTCTTCCCCATAAACCCCACCTACCTTCAAAATTCAAAAACCCTTTCCCCACCCAACCCACCGAATATAGCCGAACCTTAACCCCTCTCCCCCCACTATATAAACCCCTACATTCTTCTTCATTTTCACACAACACAACCTTCTCTTCTCCTCATTGGCCGAAACACAACCCTCTCTTCCTCTCCTCCATATCTTCTTCTTCTTCGTCTATTCTTTCTTCTTTTGCTCGAGGGCGAGCAATATTCTAAGTTTAGTGTGGTAAAAGCATAGCTTTTTTGTTTTTCCATAACCATGGATGGCAGCTAAGGCCGAAGAAATCTCTAGAAAAGGAAAAAGGGAAGACAAAAGCTTCCACCTCCGAGTCATAGGAGATGGAGAGATTCATCTCCAAAGCCCATCAAGACCACTTCTATGAAGTTGTGGCCAAGAAGAAGGTAATCCTCGAGGTCCCTTTCAAACTCAAGAAAAATGAGTACCCAGAGATCAGACATGAGATCTAAAGAAGAGGTTGGGAAGTTCTGACCAACCCCATTCAACAAGTCAGAATCTTAATGGTTCAAGAGTTCTATGCCAATGCATGGATCACTAGGAACCACGATCAAAGTGTGAACTCGAATCCAAAGAATTATCTTATAATGGTTCGGGAGAAATACTTAGATTTTAGTCCGAAAAATGTGAGGTTGGCATTCAACTTGCCCATGATGCAAGGAGATGCACGGCCCTACACTAGAAGGGTCAACTTTGATCAAAGGTTGGACCAAGTCCTTATGGACATATGTTTTGAAGGAGCTCAATAGAAAAGAGACTCAAAAGGCAAGCCGGTTCAATTAAGAAGACTGGACCTCAAGCCTGTGGCTAGAGGATGATTGGAGTTCATCCAACGCTCCATCACCCCTACTAACAACCGATCTGAAGTTACTGTGGATCGGGCCATCATGATCCATAGCATCATGATTGGAGAGGAAGTAGAAGTTCATGAAGTCATTTCCCTTGAATTCTACAAAATAGCCAAAAGCCATCTACCTTGGCAAGGCTAGCTTTTCCTCATCTCATTTGCCATCTATGCTACTCAGCTGGAGTTATCATAGAAGGAGACATCCCCATTGAGGAAGATAAGCCCATCACTAAGAAGAGGATGGAGCAAACAAGAGAGCCCACTCATGGATCCCAAGAGATGCATGAGGAAGCTCATCACCAAGGAATCTCGGAGATGCCTCAAGGGATGCACTTTCCTTCCAACAACTATTGGGAACAACTCAACACTGCTCTAGAAGACTTGAGTTATAACATGGATCAATTAAGGGTGGAACATCAAGAGCACTCTATCACTCTCCATGAAATTAGAGAAGATCAAAGAGCAATGAGGGAGGAGCAACAAAGGCAAGGAAGTGACATAGAAGAGCTCAAGGACATCATTGGTTCTTCAAGAAGAAGACGCCACCATCACTAAGGTGGACTCATTCCTTGTTCTTATTTCTCTATTTTTCGGTTTTTATGCTTAATGTTTATCTATGTTTGCGTCTTTCCTACATGATCATTAGTATTTAGTAACTGTGTCTTAAGGCTATAAATAATTCCATGAATCCTTCACCTCTCTTAAAGGAAAAATGTTTTAATACAAAAGAACAAGAATTACATGAGTTTCGAATTTATCCTTGAATTTAGTTTAATTATATTGATGTGGTAACAATACTTTTTGTTTTCTGAATGAATGCTTGAACAGTGCATATTTTTTATCTTGTTGTTTATGAATGTTAAAATTGTTGGCTCTTGAAAGAATGATGAACAAGGAAAAATGTTACTGATAATCTGAAAAATCATAAATTTGATTCTTGAAGCAAGAAAAAGCAGTGAATAGCAAAAACTTGCGAAAAAAAAAAGAAATTTGGCAAAAAAATATATTTAGAAAGAAAAAGAAAAAGCAAGCAGAAAAAGCCAATAGCCCTTAAAACTAAAAGGTAAGGGTAAAAAGGATCCAAGGCTTTGAGCATCAATGGATAGGAGGACCCAAGAAAATAAAATACAGGCCTAAGCGGCTAAATCAAGCTGTCCCTAACCATGTGCTTGTGGCATGCAGGTCCAAGTGAAAAGCTAGAGACTGAGTGGTTAAAGTCGTGATCCAAAGCAAAAAAAGTGTGCTTAAGAACTCTGGACACCTCTAACTGGGAAATTTAGCAAAGCTGAGTCACAATGTGAAAAGGTTCACCCAGTTATGTGTCTGTGGCATTTATGTATCTGATGGTAATACTGGAAAACAAAGTGCTTAGGGACACAGCCAAGACTCAAAAAAGTAGCTGTGTTCAAGAATCAACATACTTAACTAAGAGAATCAATAACACTATCTGAAACTCTGAGTTCCTATAGATGCCAATCATTCTAATCTTCAAAGGATAAAGTGAGATGCCAAAACTGTTCAGAAGCAAAAAGTTACAAGTCCCGCTCATCTAATTAGAACTAATATTCATTGATATTCTGGGATTTATAGTATATTCTCTTCTTTTTATCCTATTTTATTTTCAGTTGCTTGGGGACAAGCAACAATTTAAGTTTGGTGTTGTGATGAGCGGATAATTTATACGCTTTTTGGCATTATTTTTAGGTAGTTTTCAGTAGGATCTAGCTACTTTTAGGGATGTTTTCATTAGTTTTTATGCTAAATTTACATATCTGGACTTTACTATGAGTTTGTGTGTTTTTTGTGATTTCAGGTATTTTTTGGCTGGAATTGAGGGACCTGAGCAAAACTCTGATAAAAGGCTGACAAAGGACTGCTGATGCTGTTGAATTCTGACCTCCTTGCACTCGAAATGGATTTTCTGGAGCTACAGAACTTCAAATGGCGCGCTTTCAACGGAATTGAAAAGTAGACATTCAAAGCTTTTCATCAATATATAATAGTCCATACTTTTTTTGAGATTAGATGATGCAAACTGGCGCTCAACGCCAGATCCATGTTGTATTCTGGAGTCAAACGCCAGAAACACGTCACGAACCAGAGTTGAACGCCAAAAACACGTTACAACTTGGCGTTCAACTCCAAGAGAAGCCTTTGCATGTGTAAAGCTCAAGCTCAATTTCTGCATCAATTACTTATTTCTGTAAACTCTAGTAGCTAGTCTAGTATAAATAGGACATTTTACTATTGTATTAGACATCTTTGGACGTCTAGTCCATAGACCAGGTCCTTCTTCCTATTTTCGAATTCATATCACATTTTGGGGGTTGGCCATTCGGCCATGCCTGGACCACCATCACTTATGTATTTTCAATGGTGGAGTTTCTACATACCATAGATTAAGGGTGTGGAGCTCTGCTGTACCTCGAGTTTTAATGCAATTACTACTATTTTCTATTCAATTCAGTTTATTCCTGTTCTAAAATATTCGTTGCACTTCACCATGATGAATGTGATGATCCGTGAAACTCATAATCATTCTCACCTATGAACGCGTGACTGACAACCACTTCCGTTCTACCTTAGACCAAACGCATATCTCTTAGATTCCTTAATCAGACTCTTCGTGGTATAAGCTAGAATTGATGGCGGCATTCATGAGAATCCGGAAATTCTAAACCTTGTCTGTGGTATTCCGAGTAGGATTCAGGGATTGAATGACTGTGACGAGCTTCAAACTCGCGATTGTTGGGCGTGATGACAAACGCAAAAGAATCAATAGATTCTATTTCGGCATGATCGAGAACCAACAGATGATTAGCCGTACTGTGACAAGAGCATTTGGACTTTTTTCACTGAGAGGATGGGATGTAGCCATTGACAACGGTGATGCCCTACATACAGCTTGCCACGGAAAGGAGTAAGAAGGATTGAAGGAAGGCAGTAGGAAAGCAGAGATTCAACAAGGACAAAGCATCTCCATATACTTATCTGAAATTCTCACCAATGATTTACATAAGTATTTCTATCTTTATTTTCTATTTATTTATTATTATTATTCGAAAACTCCATAACCATTTGAATCAGCTTAACTGAGATTTACAAGATGACCATAGCTTGCTTCATACCAATAATCTCCGTGGGATTGACCCTTACTCACGTAAGTTTTATTACTTGGACGACCCAGTGCACTTGCTGGTTAGTTGTGCGAAGTTGTGAAGAAAGTGCTGAGTTAGTAGATGCGCATACCAAGATGAATGCCATTATTAGAGATCACAATTTTGTGCACCAGAGTACCACCTGTAAATCTGTCGGGTAAAAAATCATCTTGTGTTTCAAACACAGTCAAGCTTTCAGAGGTCCGTTAATGCACCAAGTGATCTAATATAATGTCTCTTTGTCTTATCATTTTTTATTTATTGTACTACAATAATATTCTTTTTAATTCCATATCTTTTTTTAGAAAAAAATCCTCGAAGATTATTCTCAAGAAAAAAAGGCATGGAAAAAAAAGAAAAAAAATTTGCAGCTTGCAACTATGTAAGTTTACTTATAGCAAAAATTTGTTATTGTTCAATGATTGAGTGCTTTTTGACATGATTTCAATGCATTTTAGGTTCAACGTATAAGAAGACACAATGGATGATGCCAACCCTGTTCCGAAAGATATCTTGGTTAAACAAACAACAGTAGAGAAAGAATTCCATCTGCAGAAAAGGATGGAAGATTCACCAAAATCTAAAAGTGAGTAAAGTATTGAACTATATTATTTTGACTTAATTTTATTTCATTTAATTTTGTGTATGTAAATGACACCAGATTTTATTCAGTATGAGTCATACAACTATTAATCTTGGGACTAACCCCGAAGATCAAATGCTTGTGCTGCGAAAACATTCTCAAACTTAATGTAAGAACCTGCGTTTTCATGTAAAACTGTTTTAATAAAGTAATTTTAGTGCTTGGAATAGATTCAAAATTTAGAAGTTTTAATTTGAAAATATAAATCTGAAATTTGATTTCAGTGAATTTTTTTGAGTTGAAAAATGTATTTTCTTTCAAAAAGTTTCTGTGAAAATGCGTACTGGAGCTTAAGCTGGTAGTATCGGCTCTAGTCTATCCAGTACCATGTATTTTGGAAAATAATATTTTGAAAAGTGATTTATTGTTTTGAAAGGATAAAAATAATTTAGAATAAAAAACCGAACACTAATCTTAAAGGTTTTGGCTCAAAGTGGACTAAACGGACCAAAAACGTTAACGAATTGGATCGGGCCTAAATCAGGCCCAAGTCCAACATATATAAGCTCACTTAATGAGCTTTTCAGCTCATTCATGCCCTCATTTGATGAGAGGGGCACAGCTGCCATGAGAGGGGAGGGAGAAGAAAGAGTACTATTCACCCTCACCTGCTTTTGCTTGAGGCCACGCAAAGCTCTCAACGAGCTCTTTCTTTCTATCTAAGTTTTTCTGGTAAGAACTCGAAGTTCACTCCACAGTTTTTTGCCCTAAGTTTTTGCGCATTTTGGGTTTAGTTCTTGAGCAAGTTTTGTGGTTTTTCTTGTTTAGGTGATCTCTAGTAGCGGGTAAATGTTGAATTTTTCCCCTAATCTCGTTGGGTAAGGTAAGGTTTCACTAAACCCTCTGAGTTGGTTGTTTTGTGGTTTCTAGGTTTTGATTTTGGTGATATATGTGTTGTTAGTTTGAGCCTTGGTGTTTGTTGGAGTTAGTTGAGGCTTTGGATCAAGTTTGGTGGCTTCGTTTTAGTGTTTGGTGCGTTTGGAAATCGGCCAAGGTATGGTTTCGGTTTCCTTTATGTAATATGTAATGTTCATGGACACTTAGACTAGTGGTCCATAGGATAGGATTGAATTGGAAATATGGTTGTTGTGGTATATGTATGATGATGGTGATTGTTGAGGATTATTGGTGCTAATGATGTATTATGATGTTGGTTAATGTTAGTTATTGTTTGGTGATAAATTGTTGGAATTGATGAGGATTTTTAGTGGTTGTTGATGTTAGTAGGTTGATGATGCTTGATGAATTGATTTTGTAAATATTGTTAAATAATGATATTGAGGTATGAGGTATATTGAATTTTGAATGAGTGTATATTGTTAATTTTTGGTACAAAGCATGAATGAGGTTGTTGATGAAGATTGATAGTAAAAGAATGATGATTGGTGAAGGTGTTGGTGGAAGATTGATTTTAGTGTTTTGTATTTGATGTTTGGATTGATGAGTGTTAAAGGGGTTGATAATTTGAGATATTAAATGTTGGATGTGGTATAGTTGAATGATCAGAAGTGGTGAGGAGTCATGTTGATGATTAATAAGGTTAATGGAAATTTGGAAAATGTGAATTAGATTGGATTTAGAATTGTTGGATGGCTTAGAAGATTGTGTGAGCGAGGAAATGGTTGCGGTAGTGTTTGTATGAATTTTGGACTGTTTTGGTATGGTTGATATGTAATTGAATTGCTATTGGTTTGAGGTTTGGTCAAAAATTGAGTTTTTGAGATTTTGGGTAAAAGTTGGTTTTTGATGAACTTTGTCTGATCGTAGCTTTTGCCTCAGTTTTCAAAATCTGATGAAATTTGCCTAGAATTAAAGATCTTTGAAAACCCTTTAAATTGATATAAAGTTTGTGAAATTTGGAATTTTGTAGAGGAAGTTATGATCATTCAGGATTTTCTGATATGTGTGCATGCATGGCCTGGTGCGCACGCACAACCCTGCAAAAATCATGTTCTGTGTGGACGCACAGACCTGTGCGTACGCACAAGCAGGGAAAGGCTTATTGCTTGCAGCGTTAGCACAACTTGTGCGCGCGCACATCAATGAGGAATTACGACCTGTGCGGACGCATAGCCCTGTGCACACGCACAAGTCAGGAAGGGACGTCTATTAGGGGTGCTCGCACAGCTTGTGCGAGTGAAAGGACTTTATAAATTTTAGTGCCTGTGCGTATGCACACTTTCAAAATCTTCCTAGGCGTCCGCACGCTGTGCAGACGCACACGCCCTGTTTCATAATTTTAAACTTTATTTTCAAGTATTTTACCTTTCCGATAAGGTTGTAAGCTTCTATAACACCATTTTAAGACTCTTTACTTATTTTTGGGTACTAGAACATGGAAAAGGTCCTAGGGGATTTGATTTGGGTTTTTCTCTGAAAAGCTAGCAAATGAAGGTTTGGGTTTCTGGCGTATTGTAGAAGAGTTAGTGGAGAGGGAAAGAAGAGTGGTGCATATGGTAATTGTTGACAATGAATTGGAAAATTGATGAACTAAGAAATGGAAGTGATGAATTGATGATGGTTATGATGAGTTGAAGACTCAAAGAGGAATGATGATCTTGTTGAATAATGAGAGTGTACCAGGCACTATATCCTTGGGTTAAGCATGATAGTGTGCATGGTAGAATGTCCCTGGGATTGAATTATGATTGATAATCTTTTCTGCTGCAAGAGTGTGCCAGGCACTATATCCTTGAGTTATGCATGCAAGTGTGCCCAGCACTATATCCGTGGGTGAATAGCGTGTGCCTGGCACTATATCCGTGGGTCAATAAAGTGTACCCGACACTATATTCGTGGGTGCGGCAGAAAAGCGACATCCGAGAAGATGTGTCGGGTTGGCATTTATGGACCGACAAGTGATATCACGAGCCAATAGGATAGACATTCATCATGTGCATTTTCTATCTGTTTGTATGCTTTGCCGACTTATAATTGTATGCCTAAATGAATAACATGCCTATTTGCTTACTTGAACTACTTGCTCTACATGCTTTTACTTGTGTTTTACTTTCTTGCATTTGTATTGTGATTGTCTGGTGCTGAGGAGGTTAGGTAGGCGGTGGCGATGGGATCGCACGGAGGTTAGGTTGGCGACAGCTGTGGAATACAGCGGTGTGAACAGTTTTAGTTAGAATTCCCCTAGGTTTTGACAACCCTGGTTTATGGTTTAAGTTCTTTATATATATATTTATTTATTTTGTTCTAAGCTTGAATATCAATATGTGATGTGAAGTTCTAGGATTGCCTTCGGCGTCCCGGAGCCTTACATCTTACATCATTGGGCACTGTTATCATACTGAGAAACTCCGGTTCTCATTCCATACTTTGTTGTTGTTTTCAGATGCATGTCGTAATTTACCTTGGTGAAATTGCGGATATGGTGACAGAGCGGAGTATGGTTCTTTCTTTGTATGTTTCTGTTTTACTTTTGTCGTAGTATACTCTCATCTTTTATATATTTATCTTTATGGCCTTAGAGGCTTATTTGAGAGATAGCTTGTATAAGCTGTTTTTAATTCTAAAACTCTGTATCTGTCTATTTGTAACTAGTCGGCTTAAACACCGCAAGTTGCAGCTAGTTCTCTATGATTATTATATTCTTATATTTATATATGTTTTATTCTCTTATACCTATACCTTGTACCTTATGCGTTAGCTCGTGTGATCATTTCCGCGCTTTCGTAATTCTGTTTTTGAGTTAAATCCTTCATCAGGCTTCTAGAATATATTACTTCCTTCTCTCTCTCTCTCTCTCTCTCTCTCTCTATATATATATATATATGTATATGTATGTATGTATGTATGTATGTATGTATGTATGTATGTATGTATGTATGTATGTATGTATAAGCCTTAGAATTGTCGTAAGCTCTGATTAACCTTTGTTTTACGGCTAGAGGTAAAGTTTAGGGTAATTGGGGTGTTACACTTAATATGTGAGTTTCTAATTTATTTTTCTTTTTCAATCATTGAGTTAATAAATTGCACCAAAAATTGTTAATGTTTACTGCATATTAATTTCTTTATTGTTTGTCTTCATTAGAGTGCCACTACGAGCAATTGCTCCTTCAATAGAAATCTCTGTCTTCAGCCATCCACATACTAAACAAAAACCTGATGTGCAGTTTCCAACACAAGAATCTTTTCGACAAGAACCTGTTAATGCGTAAGTTCAACTTAAATTCCTCTTCGGTGCATAATTTTTTTTGTTGCTTTCTTAAACAATTTTATATCTCATTCTGCAGCCCTCCACAACCACATCAAGAAGCTCCTGAGGTAGCTCTTACAAAGGAAACTCAACATAAAGTTCCTCTTAATGCATAAGTTCTAATTAATAAATTTCTCTTATAATAGTTTCGGAGTATTCTTAAATATTTGATGTGTCATCCTGCAATCCTCTACCAGCTCAAGATCATAAAACTAGCTTGTTGATTGTTGCTAATGCTACATTAAATGATGACTTTGGTACACCATTCTTTGACCTTGGCATTATTCAATCAAGCAATGAAGCTACACTCACCCAAGAAGATCAACCACCAACCACAGTGAAAAATTTCAAGCAATTGGAAGCCAAGAGAACCCACTGTTGGTTGAAAATTTGGTTGAGGTTATGGATTCTCGGGTCGCATTAGCTTTCAAATATGCTAAGGAGACAAGTCCACAACCAGTTGTGCAACCAAATCTGAGCTTCCTTGAAAAGTTCAAGACTCCGATCAAGAGAAAGAAAATTACATAAGAGCTTAAAAAAACTATTATTGGGAAACATTTATCAAGACTTATAAGGATGACAACAACAATGAATGGGAAGTTATGTTCAAGTACAACCTTGAAGCTGAATTGGTGGGAAATAGATTTCACTTTGCAATTTTAAGACCACAAGAATATATAGAAAATGTGATAATTTCTTCTTTTATAACATTAATGATTTTTCTTATGAGTTATCGTGTCATATATGTAATAAATTTGGGTCATTTGCTTTTTTCATAGGTGATCTCCGCAGTGTGTCAAATTCTTAACAAGAAAAATGTAAAGGATTTGAAGAACTCATATACTGCATCCCATCGAATATTGTGGTAAGCTTTGCTACCATTAAACTTTGCATTCCATCGGATATTGTGGTAAGCTCTACTACCATTAAACTTTAACTTCAATGTTGGTGCATTTTGTAAATATATTGTGTTAAAGGTGATTATTTTGGTGCAAAATAATATGTTGATGAAGTTTAAGGACAAGTACATTGATCCAGCAACTAAGAAGGCCTACAGTGTCAATGTATATAAGGAGTACCTCCCTTTTCTAGATAAGAATAAGCTAGCATCCCATCTATTTTTAAGTTTTTATTTCTAAAACTTCTTAAATAATTCTTTCATTCAATTTCATTTAGACTAAAAAATTGTCCTATTTGTCCGAACTTCAGCTATTTGCTCCAATTTGCCATAGTGGATATTGGTCGTTGTGGATTGCGGATGTGAAAAAGAAAATAATTCATGTGCTTGACCCTATCCACAAAAAATCTCCTAATGAAGATAGCACAAAAATGAATAAATTTTTGTCAGTTGTTTACTATTTTTTATCAATTCTCTAATTTGTGTGCTTGTTTTGAACTTAGCTTATGCGTTGTAATCATTAATTAATTTTAATACAATTCTTGTCAAATAAAGTGCGCTTGTTTTTTTATCACTTTTTCTAATCCAAAATTGACTGTACTACTGCTTATAATTGATTTTCTGTGGTTTTTAGAGCTTGATGATATTAGAATTGGTGATTTATCGGAGAAAAACCTTTGGTAGACAATCCAAAGGGCATTAAAGTGCCATATATTACCATTAGTGGTCAATAAACAAGGTATTGATCCTTACCATTTAAGGATCTGCCGCTGGCCAATGGGTTTCTGCATGCACAATGTAGAATTCGAACCCCCTAACACTTGCTTAAGCGGACGAGTGAGCTGACCACTCGACCAACCCAAGTTGGTTCTGTTAATGTCGTATTAAATTTGTTTTACTGTGTTGTTTAATTTTTTTATCAGTTGGAACTACGGAATATATGTAATAAAATGGCTGTAAATAATCGATCCAAAAAAGATAAAAAAAAAAGAGAAATATATATGCATGGAAAAATTAGAAACAAGTAAGTAACAATAAATGTAGTTGGTTTTTCTACTTCTAAATTAACACATATTAATAAATTTGATTCAATTATAGGAAGAAGTTGATGGTTTCAGGTGAGAATATGCTTTGATTGTTCTCTTTGACAAAATAAATCAATTGAGAGATAAAACAATTGCTGAATCTGAAGCCATAAGACTCTGAAAGCCTTCCGCTGCCTTATCAAGTCCTTTTCGTAAATTTTCATCAGGAGATATTGATAGTAGATAGTTTGAATGTTATAAATTGTTATGAATTTCTAAAATGGTTGAGTACTGAATTGTGTGTGTACTGTATAGTTAAAACAATTACATATTTTGTATCTTTGTAAATATTCGATCCAAGCTTTTGATAAATTCTTTTGCCATATTAAACTTCTATGAAATTGTCTCTACTATTTTGAAATCCTGTTAATTCTAATGAATTCAGGTTCAAATAATTGTAGAAAAGAAGAACATTATTAGAATTGCACCGAAAATGCTTAAACAAAACACCAAAAATTATTTAAATAAACATAGAGAATGCTTACATTTTTTTGTAAATTTTCATCAGCAGATATAAAAAGTGTATAGGTTAAATGTTGTAAATTGTTCAGACTTTTTATACAGGTTAAGCATTGAATTGTCTGTGTATTATATATTTAAAACAAACATATCATTTGCATCTTTGTAAATATTTATTACAAAGCTTTTGATAAATTTCTATAGATTTGTCTTTACTGTATTAAAATTCTGTTAATCTGAATGGATGAATGAATTGCACCGAAATGCTTACAACGAAACACCGAAACTAAATCAACTAAATACCAACAAATCTTTATTGCATTGAATCTCTGAATTGATAATTCATAATCTGTCCATGATAAAAGCTGAAATTTGACTGCACCACTATTCCACCATCTAAAAAGTTCAACTATAAAAAGTAAATCATGTATTAGCACAATTATTAACATGCAAAAAGACTATTTTACCTAATTAAAGCACATCAATTTCACCTCACTTAGAGCTTTTTTTTCTTTGAAGCATTTACAATCTGTTTTGTAGTATTCAATCCCAATCTATTTTTGGGACGTCCTCTTGTTTTCACACGTGGCGGGTTTTAAAGCTCGTTAATATCTTTCAACGAAGTATCTTCGTGCGATAACAAATATTTTTCTTTACTTTTGGCTTTTTATTCTTGCATCTCAACCATCGCATTATCATATACGCGATACAGAATCATGGTCAACTCCTTAGATCCTGATACAAATTTACAAATATTGTGTGACCGAAACACCAAATCATCAAATCTCCTATTTCTTGGCTCTAATAAAGGTTCATTGTGACTGCTCTTGATATGTGTTTGCCCCCTCTTTATATTCTCACTCCATCGTTCTAATATATATCTTGATGCCACTTTATCCATTCGCCCAAAGCTTAACACGCTAAGAAAATGATGGCACAATATACCACTTGACTCAAATAATTAAGAAGCACTGGCATTTTACTTCGTGTGATATTGCATCATATGTAACCACAAATTTATTAAATTTTGAGTTTGAAACCTGTTCTACAACTTCATATGCTGTAAAACCTAGGATGGACTCCGTTAATCTTGTGATATAATTCACCTTTCCTCTAAAGTGTGCTTGAACTTTCCTAAACTTTTCACGAGTATACACATGCTAAAATTGAGTTTCTATTGATGATTTTGTTGCACAAGGTATCCCAGCATGAAAATCTGTAGCATCAGATTCTCTCTCTTTTTGCTCTCTACTTCCTAGATAATTATCGTATTGTTTCACAAATTGGATCAATGAGCTATTGCGCGTCATAAACTTGTTAAAAAATGCATGCATGCTCTTGCTCCTTTGTGTGCTTCTCATCCCAGCCCAAAAATGGTGATCAAGATAAATTAGGATCCATAAATGATAATCTTCAAAAACCTCTAAAAAATGATGACATACGTAAATCAGAATGCGAATGCACCAAAACGTATACCATTTTGCACCTTTATTACAGAAGCAAAACACAAAAATATCCAATTAATTATAATAAAGCCATCCTTACCTGAAAGCCACTTATTATCTCCAACACCATACTTCATAAGAAAATCATTCCAATTTCTATCAAATGCATCTTTTGTAAAAGATTTCCAAACAACGTGACTCATCTCTTGTTCTATTTCTTTATGTCTCTTGTAGCCATTTAATTTCTGTGAGCTCTTCTTTATAATATGCCAAATGCACCACCTGTTAATTGTTCTGGGCATACAACTCTCAATAGTCCTTTGTATCGATGCACATTGATTGGTAAGGTCTTTTGGAGTCTTTGCACCCATGTAACGAAGCCAACATTCAAATAACTATTTAAATGATTGAATATCTTCATTTTGCATCAGAGCACATCCGAAAAGTATAGAATGACCATGGTGATTCACACCAATAAAAGAACCAAAAATCAATTATACTTGAAGTAAAAAATGCAGAAACAAAATTAGGATTGCACCAAAACAAGAGTCTGATATGCATCGAAAGTTATTTCACAAAGCACATAAACCAGAACAGCAAAGATACTTGTTTGTATTGTAAGTGGTATCGAATGAAACATCATCTCCTAAATACGCACAAGCATCCCTACTTATTACATCAGCCCAAAAAGAATTTTTGATTGAGTGATCAACCTCAAATTCAAGCTCATAAAAGAAGTTATGATTCTTCTATTTCATTCTTAATAAGTATTTCCCAAATTCTTTGGCATCATCTAGTTCAGAAATATTACGGACTTCTCTTGTAATGTAATTTCACAGATCTTTCTCAATAAAACTTATTTCACGATGATCCCCTGCTGCTGAGACAAATGATTCATATATTTTATTTGGTCTAATTCCAACTTCATCATTATTCTCAATTGTACGACGTACAAACATGCTTAGGTGCTTGTGTTGTTTAAACTTCTCTTCTTGATTTGGACAACATGGATGTGAATAATGCAAACAACCTACAAAATAACCCAAACAACAACTTCCTTCAATATATGTATATAAATTCTTGTAGTACAATTTAAAACTAGTTGAGGGATTTGTCTTCTGAGTTGGAGATATGTTCGATTTCCATTTTTTCTCTTTGTTACATGTAATCAATTGGTTCTTAATTTTGTTTTTTTTATTTGTGTTCCTAATTTTGGTAAAAACACCTGCAAATTTAGAATAATCTTTGTAGATTTTTTCAGCTTCTTCAAGTGTATTAAAAGTCATCCCAACTTTTGGCACAAACTGCTCATCAAAATCACACAAAAACTACAAAAAAACACTGAAAGCAGTTCTGCATTAAACCAAATTGTCTTTATAATGCACCGAAACTAGGAACGAAATAGATTCACCGAAATAACAATTCAAAACTCTTATGTTACATTCAAATTCAAACTTTCAACTATGAACATCAATTTTCACAAACAAAAATAAAATCATTCAACTACAGAAGCATCAACTACTATTGAACTCCATTATAACTAGGTTTGAACCAAACCTCATCCTCTTGAACCGATTCAAAAGAATAATCCAATTTGTTCTGGTTCAACTGATAGTCTGGACTTGCATCATTCATTATTTTCGAAAACGAAATACCTAATCAAATTAGATTTCACTGCTTGATTTTAAAAAAATTTAATCCAAATCTTCAAATCAGATCAAAAGAGACTTGATCGTGAACGAACAGACCGTAGAGATCACAGAGAACAAACATAATACAGAAAAAAAGAGAATGAAATGAACGCAGAAAATAAAGAGAACACAGAGAAAATTTGAAAAAAAAATCTGTAGAAAAAAGGAAACTATATATAGTGGCAAGTTTAGTCAAAAGTTAGTTAAAAATAATGGCGCGTGAATGTAAATTAGGCTATACCAATTTGGTTAGATAATTAACTTGGTTGTTGAGTATTATTAAATAAATGAATATCTTACACAATTTTACATGAGAACAGTGGTTGGGGCAACATGTTTTATAATTTGTGGTCATCAATTAGCCATTATTAATATTTTTAATAGTGTAAAATTATATTTAAAGATGTAGAATTATTTACTTTTTTTTACAAATTAAATGTTCGCCAAATTTTAATAAAATTGCTAGTAAGACTTTCTTTAATCTTTATACATTATTTCTATGTTCAAATTAAATAAGTAAAAAAATACTCTTTAAATCCAAGGAAAAAGAAGGAAAGGGATGTGGCCAAGTAAAGTATGTTCCCAGATGAGGTTACATTGCATGGCAAGGAGGCTAAAAATGGGCACGTGATGGAGGAGGAAGGATGGACTAAAGTAATAGCTAAGGGAAAAGAAAAATTGGTCTTTTCAAAAGTAGCCCAAAATGGTTCATTGGAAAAGAAGCACTTGGTTTCTACAAAGAAGATTGGTCTAAGTTCAGGTAAAGGCCCAGTCATAAAGAAAGAAGAGAAGGCTTTGATGGGCCATGGGGCAAGTATTGGGTCTTCCAAGTTCAGGAAGCACCATGCTCCAATGCTTGGCAAAGGAAAAAATCAGGGTGCCAATCTCATACCCGCTGTAGCGACCTTCACTCCTATAATCAAGAACGGCCATAAGAGGCTGAGACCGGCATCTCTCCAAAGCTCGCCGGTGCCGCTGAGCAATGATGGCGGAGTGGGTCAGCAGCAACGGATTTCACCTTCTACGTCACCTAATGCGATGGGGAGTGCTCCAGAACAAGTGTTGGGAATGGAGAAGCAGGACTCTCAAAAAAATCCTAGCGGCCCGTCTACTTCTTCATAGAGGTCCTCGCCTGAGGTTGGTGCCTTTTTTGATAATTTAGTTTTATGGATAATATAGATATCAATTTTATTTCCTGGAATATTAGAGGGGCTTCTAACAAATTGGCGCGAGTTCACTGCAAAGAGTTAGTTAGCAAATATCATCCAACTTTTTTTATTATTCTGGAAACTCATGTACCCTTTGAGCGTTTGAAATATTTCTGGAGCAAGCTTGGTTATCGGGATGTTGGTGTTGTAGAGGCAAGTGGTCATAGTGGAGGAATTTGGATTTTATGTTCTAATCCTTCAATATCAGTGAGAGTTTTAGATGCAGTTGATCAGTGTATTAGCCTTGAGATTCAGATGGGTGCTTTTTCTAGTTTTTGTGGTGTTGTGTATGCTAATCCTCATGTTCATCGGCGTATGAGGTTGTGGAATGATTTGATCAGGGTCTCTAATATGATTCAAGGCCCTTGGATTGTGCTAGGTGATTTTAATGATATTCTGATGCAGAACAAGGTGAGAGGAGGTTCCTTTTATAATGCAAGATCGGAGAAGTTTGCTGAAACCTTGGCTGAATGTAATTTGTTTGATATGGGGGCTATTGGGAGAAATTTTACTTGGTTTCGAAAGGTGAAAGGTGGGCTGCAAGTAGCAAAAAAATTGGATAGAGCGGTGATCAATCAAGAGTGGCGCCTTTTATTCCCGGAGGCATATAATGAGGTGTTAGCGCGTCTTCATTCTGATCATTGCCCCTTGCTCATTAGATGCAAGAAGGAGGGGACTGCTAAGAAAGGTAACCGTCTTTTTCGAGTTCAGGCTGCTTGGTTAACCCACCCCCTCTTTCGGGATGTTGTTCATACAGCTTGGAGTAAAGGAGCCCCAGATGTTATTAAGAGTTTGCTTGAAGTCCAAAAGGATGCGCTTAATTTCAATAAAGAGATTTTTGGAAATGTGTTTGTTAAAAAGAGGGAGCTTGAAAGACAACTAAATGATATTCAAGTGTCTCTGGAAAGATGGGAAGACCCGAAGCAGCGGATTAAAGAGCAAGGTTTGCATGAGGAGCTGAACTCTATCCTCCTCCAAGAAAAGCTAATGTGGTACCAAAAATCTAGAGAAAAGTGGATCAGATGTGGAGACCGAAATACTAAATTTTTTTATCTTCAAACAATAATCAGGCAAAAAAGGAACAAGATTCATGGATTGTTTCTTGAAGATGGCACTTGGTCTTCTGAGGCGACGGTTTTGGAATTGGAAACAAACTCTTTCTTTCAAAAACTTTTCTCTACAAGGGAGGCAGTTAATTTGGATGCCATGGGGGAATTTCCTTGTCCTTCTCTTAGTAGAGAGACCTGCCAAAAGCTTGTTGAACCTGTAGCTCTCGAAGAGGTGAAAAGAGCTGTGTTCGGCATGAATTCTTTCAAGGCTCCAAGTCCCGATGGATTTCAAGCCCTCTTTTATAAAGAATTTTGGGAATCTCTTAGCAGTGATGTGTGGGGCTTAGTGAAGAAAGCCTTTGCAGGTGAGAACATCAGTGCGGCTGTGTTTGACACATTCATTGTTCTGATCCCCAAAGTTGAAGCTCCGTCTTACCTGAAAGATTTTCGTCCTATTAGTTTATGTAATGTGATTTACAAAATTATTACAGAAGTCCTTGTTAATAGGTTTCGTCCTTTCCTTTCTGAGATCATTGGACCGCTTCAGGGTGGTTTTATTCCAAGGAGAGGAACAACGGAGAATATAATAATTGCGCAAGAAATAATGCATTTCATGAGGAAAACCAAGTCGAAGAAGGGTTCTATGGCATTTAAGATTGATCTTGAAAAAGCCTATGACAGAGTAGATTGGAGATTCCTTGAAACTTCCTTGATCAAATTTGGTTTTCCTGTGGCTACTATTAATCTTATCATGGCTTGTGTGACTTCGTCCTCTTTGTCTAATCTGTGGAATGGTAATAGGCTTCAAAGCTTTAAACCCATGAGGGGGCTGAGACAGGGGGATCCCATGTCCCCTTACCTTTTTGTGCTCTGTATGGAGAATCTTTCTTGTCTTATATCACATAAAGTCTCTCAAGGATCCTGGATCCCCGTACCTGTTTCTAGACATGGCCCAAAAATCTCTCACTTGATGTTTGCTGATGATCTCTTACTATTCTGTAAAGCAACAAAAACTCAGGTGACAGAGGTTATGAAGATACTGAATATGTTTACTCAAGCGTCGGGACTGAAGGTGAATATCCATAAATCTAAGGCTCAATGTTCTAAGAATGTTTCAGCGAGAAGAAAAGAGGTGCTTTCAGGGATCTCTAGTATCCGATTTTTTCAAGATCTGGGAAGATATTTGGGAGTTAATATTGGTCATGATAGGGCTTCTAGGAAGATGGCGCAGGAGGTCATTGACAAGATACAGAGAAAACTTGCTAGTTGGAAAGGGTGCTTGCTTAACAAGGCAGGCAGACTTTGTCTTGTGAATGCGGTGATGGCTTCTATTTTGGTTTACAATATGCAAGTTTCCCTTCTTCTGAAGTATGCGTGCGACAAGATTGATTCTTTGATCCGTCAGTTCTTATGGAAAGGTCAAGCGAATGGGAGAGGGTTGCCGTTGGTCAAGTGGGACATTGCTATAACTTCTAAGAAGGCAGGTGGCTTGGGTGTTAGAGATACTCTCTGTGCGAACATGGCTCTACTTGGCAAGTTGGTTTGGAATTGTCTGAATAATAAGAACAAGTTGTGGGTGCAGGTTCTAACTCACAAATACCTCTAGAACTCCAAGGACTTGGGCAGCAGTCATTGTCACAATGCCTCAACTACTTGGAGGAATATTCTAAAGGCTTATGATATCTTAAAAGAAGGATTTCGATGGAATGTGGGAAATATGCAACAATCGATTTGGTATGATGAGTGGAGTCCTCTTGGCAAACTTTGTGAGCTTACGTCTTATGTTCACATATATGAAACAAATTTTTCTCTTGCTGATTTGTAGAGCAATGGTACTTGGGAGGGGGATAAGCTTGTAACGCCAATTTCTCATGAGGTCAAACAGTTTCTTCACAGTCTTGAGCCTCCTTTAATGTCAGAATCGGAACCCGGATGGATTTGGTGGCCCGCATCACTAAAAGCCTATAGCTCTCGAGAAGGTTATCGTTGGCTCCTGACAAAGAAAGTGAATTCGATCGAAAATAGCAACTGTGGATAGATTTGGCGCCTTAATTTGCCAGAGAAGATAAAGATGATGATGTGGTTGGGTCTACAAAATGCGCTTCCGACAAATGCCTTCCGGTTCAAGCGTCATTTAACTGATTCGGACAGATGTTCGAGATGCAATGCACATTTGGAAACAATGGAGCATTGGCTTAGAGATTGTGAGAAATCAAGATGCATTTGGCAAATGTTGGATCCTTTGCTTATTGATTCATTTGAAGGTGCTCCGTTGGAATTTTGGATTCGGAAGGTCATGCCGGGCAATGAGGCAATTGTAGGGGCAGGTCTTTGGTGGGTGTGGAGGCATCGTTGCAATGATATTTTCAATAATGGAGATCAGTGGTCAAACTATAAGGTTGTTGCTATGGCTCGGATTACTGCTAATGATTTAAGAAAGTCTCCCAGTACCAAGTGTATAACTTTCAAGGATCGAAAGAGGTGGAAACCTCCAACAGGTGACACTTTTAAAGTTAATTGTGATGCAAGTCTGTTTTCTGATTGGAACCTAGCAGGAATTGGTTGTGTTATTAGAGATTCTAATGGGCGTTGGATTTCGGGTTGTTCTAGTAGCTATCCTCCAGGGCCTATCGTCAGATGTGAGCTTTTTGCTGTTTGGGATTATGGCTTGAGATATATTGTGTGCGAAACAGATTCTCTTGACATTTTGCACATTTTAAAAAATCCGGCAAATGGGCTAAATTGTGATGTAGTTGATATTCTTCAGAAGATACAGAAGCTTCTATCAAGACCTTGGGTTGTGGATTTTGAATGGATTACCCGTGATGCTAACGCTGTGGCAGATTGGCTGGTGAGATATGCGGTCAAGACCAATCCAACTCATATTATTTGGTCGGAACCTTGTGATGAGTTTCAGCATTTTATACTTGTTGATTTAGGATAATCTCTTTTTTTTTTCTCTGTTTCTTTTTATTTAGTCACAAAAAAAAAAAAGTCTGTCCGAGATTCCAATAATTCGTTTCCCTTCTCAACGTTCTGAGTTATTGATCTCTTCTCAGCGTTCCACCAATTACACGCACCTCCTGCTACCTCTTCAACATCTACTTCGGTATCTACAATATGCAAATACTTCATTTCATCTAATTCCTTTTCTGAATTAACTTATTTCAGTTTATTAATGACTCTGTTAATCTGGAAATTGTAGTCAATATTATGAACATTTGATTGTTTCAAGCTTGAAATTTGATCAATACTCGAAATATGTGTGCGCCAAAGGACATCTTTACATGAAAGCTTATGATCTATGTTATGTTAATTTTCTATAAAATCAACCTCGACTAGGAGCTTGATTTTTCAGTGATGCTTTTCGCAAATTAAATCTTTTGATGGATTGGAGCTGGATAAGGTTAATTACTGGTTATCTGAATTGTCCTGAAGCAAATATGAAATTATCTTACTATTTTATCTGTATGCTTTTTTCTTTTGGTACTTTTTCGGAAATTGATTTTATCTTAGTATCAAATTAAACACTGGTCAGTTTCACAATCGAATTACTGAACTCAATTATCTTGTTTGTTATTGTTTTGTTTTGTTTTTATAAGAAATTATCACAATTGCAGGTGATGATGTTATTGTTAAATAAGCATTGGATGCAGCTGATGTGAGTTTCAACAAAGGGAAATTCAGAGGCATGTGTATCGCAGTGTTCATGTGGCAAGCTCATACAAAATACCCCTTCATTCTCTTACACAACCGGGACGAATTCTATTACCGGTGAGTGCTTGTGTTGGTTCCTTTTTTTGTAACAAACATGTGATTGATTTTAACTTGGGTGACTAACGAAAACCATTTGTTTATTGCTGACAGGCCCACAGAGCCGTTAGGATGGTGGGCCGGCGACATTATATTGGGCGGAAGGGATGAGCTCGGCGGTGGCACATGGTTGGGCTCCACCAGAGATGGAAGGGTGGCTTTCCTCACCAATTTCAGGGAAGTTGAAAGCCTTCTGGAACCCAAGACCAGGGGAGACTTGCCCCTGCGATTCCTTCAGGTCACACACTCCATCTGTTTGTTACTTTGTTTCTTAAGATCTTGTTGCTTTGCAAATTCATGTGACTATTTTCATATGGTACCAATTTCAAACATAATCTAATAACTTCATTTATATATCTTACGCAAACTGAGGAAATGTTGGTGATTTAGTTCACGAGTGCAAGAAGAAGCCGAGAAAAATAGAGCTTGCGAGAGATAATTCTCTTAGATTCATAGAGTGATGAACTAGAAAACTGAAATGTACAAGGGAACTAACTATTTATACTACCATCTAATCTAGCTAGCTATAGAATAAATATCTTGGTTCACGTTTTCTAACCATGCTAACCAACTTGCTGACTAAGCATTCTTCCTAATTAACTCTGATGAGATTAAGTTACAGTGCTGCCAATGTTTATGCTATGCCATTTACATGCAGTACGTCAACACAAACACCTGAAATGATGTATGGACATCATAACAGTTAAACAGTTATTTATATCATCCATTACATATTTACATCGCGTAATCTTAACATATTTATTTATAGAAATAACAAATGAAAATACTGCAACATGACAGAGTAAGAAGAGTCCTCAGGAGTTTGCAGAGCAAATTGTTGAAGAGGCACATGTATATAATGGCTTCAATCTAGTTTGTGTTGATATTTGCAGCTCAACCATGGTTTATGTCTTCAATAGGCCTAAGCCAGGTTATTTTTCTGTAACACCAGGAATTCATGTCTTGACAAATGCAGCCCTGGATGCTCCTTGGCCCAAGGTAATAAACAGTTGAATTGTTGTTGTGTAATTGTAGTTACTGAGAAATCCACACAGATTGGCAAGATTTTCAAATTATTTCTGAACTTTTTGTACAAAATCCCAGTAGCTCAACTATATGTTAGTTATATCAACTAGATCATTGCATATTTTCTTTTTGTCTGAGTACTTGAGAATTTCTTCTATGCAAGTTACCATTAACTGGAACTGAAATCAGAGCTCATTTTTCAGGCAGAACGACTCCGCCATAGTTTCAAGGAGCTTGTTGATCGCTATGGTGAAAGCGAATTTCCCATCAAAGAAATGGTTGAGCAACTAATGACAAACACGATTAAGGATGAGGACAGCAAGCTACCTGGGATTCATCCTCCAGAACGAGAACGCCCCATGAGTTCCATCTTTGTCAAAGAGGATTTGGTAAAATATTAACCAACACTTTCCTCGTGCTTTCATGCTTCCTAGTTCCTAGCTCTATTTAGTGCTGGTTTTGCATGTGCAAAGCTGAAACTTGTTTGTTTATATGCATTCTCAGACACGTTATGGCACTAGAAGCACTTCTGCATTGCTTGTGAAATCGAACAAAGAAGTTAGCTTCTACGAGAAATATCTGGATAAGGAGCAATGGAGAGAGAACACGATGGCCTATCAGATAAATGAGACATAATGAACAGCAGGGATTTATTCTAATTCTGCTAGTCAATCTCCTTCTAAAATGTCAAATTTCGTAAAGCCAGGCAGCAACTAGATTGATTTTTCTATATAAATTTAACCAATGTAATCTAATATTCTTAACTGTTAAGTTTGTACTGGATTAGTTGATTAATATTGGCAAAAACGACATATTTGCAAATACATTTCATCATTCTCTTTAAACTGTACTATAGCCCATGATTCATTAAAGACTTTTGAAGAGTTACTGAGTTTTCAAATTTTTTTTAAATCACCCTTAAAAAAACACTAAACTGTAATTTTTTTTTTTTTGAGAAATAAAATTGATATTTGGTACTATTTCTTTCTCGTTTAATTTACTTTTGAGTTTTGACTATGTAAACTAGCGGTTTCACCAATTTCAGCCAATTAGCTAAAAAATAGGTCTATTAAATAAAATATTATTATCCTAATTTTTTAAATTTTAAAATAAAAAATTAAAGAGAATTAGTTTAGTTGGCTTATATTATAGTTGGTCTCTAAATTTTTTTAAACATAAATTTATTATTGTCAAAATAGAAATATATTTATAGGTGAGTAGTTATATACGTATTGACATAAAAAAATGAGAATACAATATATAAGAACTAGAATAACATTGATGAGCTTGAAGAAAAATGAACTAGCAATAAGAAACGAAAAAAGACTTGAATAAATTGATAGGAATAAAACACACAATTCTCTACTTCCAAGAATTAAAAGAGCAACAATATCCACTCACAACAAGTATTAACATTAGTACAATAATACTCAATAGAAGCGGAAAAATCATATAAACTAGAAATTAGAAACAAGCTAACACACCAAGATTTTTAACGTGAAAAATCTCCTCAATATGAGAAGTAAAAACCATGAGCCACCAAGGCCAGGAAATGGCTTCATTATGATGAAAATAGAGTACAAGAGAGTAACAAATTACTACACAAAACGTGCATACAACAAGCCAAATAACCCAAGCTTCAAATCTTACAAACAAGAACAAGAAGATGAAAATACCACAAAAACAGAGCTGTTGTGCGTCGCTAATATCTCTAGCTACAGATCTCAAATCAAAGATCCGAACGGTGAAAATAAAGAACCAAATGTGTGGAATACACTGTCCAAATTTGAGCTTGATCCAACGGTTAGTGAATCTGCAAAGACCAATTTACAGAGACAATTTTGTATATGTTCGAAAATGACTTTTTCTCTTCTCTTCTCTTTAATGTTTAGTGTTCTTCTTTTAAAATGAGATATCTCTCACTCAACCCTGACTCACCTCAGCCACTTCAACTATTCATGGGTTTGGATACTAACATTTGGGCTTTTTCTCTACATAAGAAAGGATCCCAAAAAACCCAACAAATCTCCCTTTCACGATTATGTGGAGGTAACCGCCAATCCGGCGATTAGGCAACAAACTTTAAAATTCCATCTTGGTAATGCTTTGATCATCATATCAGAACTATTCTCATCAGTATGAACCTTTTCAAGTTCCAACAACTCAGCATCCAAAACATCACATATCCAATGATACCTCACGCTAATATGTTTGGATCGAAAATAAAAAGTAGAGTTTTTACCAAGATGTATAGCACTTTGACCATCACAAAATAACACATACCTCTCTTGAGTAAACCCGAGTTTCTTCAAACATTTCTTCATCCAAAGCATCTCTTTGCACGCTTTGGTAATGGCAATAAACTCAGTCTCGATAATAGACAAAACAACAAATTTTTGCAATCTAGATTGCCAAGATACAGTTCTACCCGCAAAGTTGATCAAAAAGCATGAAATGAACCTTCTAGAATTAATATCTCATGCCATGTCTGAGTCAGTGTAACCAACTAGAATAGACTTATCACTTCCAAAACACAACTTCATGTTAGAAGTATCACAAAAATATCTCATTTCAATGCTCTCTTTCTGGGTTTGAAACAAAATGGCTAACACAACCAATAACATGAGCTATATCCGATCTTGTGCACATCATAGCATACATTAAACTACTAACGGCTGATGCATATAGAACTTTTTCCATGTCTTTCTTCTCTTCATCACATGATGGACTATGCTTGCAACTCAATTTGAAGTGTATCGCAAGAGGAGTAGTAACGGCCTTTGCTTTCTCCATTTAAAACCTGTGCAACATTGTTTCTATGTAGTACTGTGACAACCAAAGTTTCTTCTCCTTTCTATCACAATTGGTTCTTATACCAAGAATCTCCTCTATCGGCCCAAGGTCCTTCATTGCAAACGACATTGCAAGTTATATCAATTCTAAAAGCATTTTGAGTTTTTGACCAACTATAAGCATGTCATCAACATAGATCAAAAGGATAATAAAATCATTACTAAGAAACTGTTTAACAAAGACACAATAATCAGAAGTAGTCTTCTTGTAACCTTGTTTTGCCATAATAGACTCGAACTTTTTGATGAACAGAATGCATTATTCAGGATTACAAGTTAATTTTTTTTCTTTTATAATATAATTTGTCAGTATTTAAATCATTCAAGATCAATGACATCTTTAATTCTCATGAAACTTGGCCTCCGAAAAAAGTGATTTGTCTAGCATTAACTTCAGAAAAGGAGTTTAGAAATATTTTTGAATTACAACGTATGTCACTTTCCTCTACTCTAAATGGTTTTTAGAATCCCCCATCCATTGATACTTTCAAGATTAATTGTGATGCTAGTTATGTTGGTTCGGGTGATAGTGTTGGTTTTGCTCGTGTTATTAGAGCTTGTAATGGGAGTTGGCAAATGGGGTGTTTGGGAATGATTAAGAGTAATAGTATTCTTCAAGGGGAATTGTTTGCTATTTGGAGAAGATATCTCTTAGCTTGGGTCAACGAGATGTTATTTGTGAGACGGATTGTGTGGAAGCATTTAATCTTGTTACTAATCACCAATATGGTTTTGGGTTTATTGATCCATTAGTGCTCAAAATAAAAGATACATGCATTGGAATTGGCGTGTTGACTTTTGTTCGATTATGAGAGATGCAAACACGGTGGCAGATACTATAACAAAAATGGAGATAAATTTACAATTTTCTCATGTAGAGCTTCCTTCACCTTGGGAGGAGTTTATGAGTAGTCTTAAAAAGGGCTGTCTCTCTATTTAAGTAGATCCTTTGTTTTGTTTTTCTTTATTTAGTTTATTTCAGTCACAAAAAAAAATTTCAAGTGTTGTGATAAGATCTTATGTGGATGCCCATTTTCAATGTAGCTTGGTTTATCAAGGATGACTTCATTTATTGTAGTTTGAAAAATGTCATCATGTGCACCTATAAATAGAGGCTTAAGCCTCCGAATAAAAACACACAACAACAATAAACATTCTCTTCTTTCTTTCTACACTATTAATATCTCTCTCTTTATATTTCTTTATTTGTTACCTCTTCCTTATTTATTTATTTAGTTATCTTATAACACGTTATCGGCACGAAACTCTAACGAAATTTTAGGAAGACATCAAGTGACAATTTTTTATTATGTCGAAACTCTTTCATCTTGAATATAATGCTTTTGATATATCTGGAAACAATTATTTATCATGGATACTATATGCTAAAATCTATCTTGATTCAATGGATCTTGGAGATACCATTAAGGCTGAAAATAATACATCCCAGAAGGATAAAGCCAAAGTTATGATTTTTCTTCATCGTCATCTTGATGTATGATTGAAAAATGAATATCACATATTAAAAGATCTTGCAGATTTGGGGAAAGACCTTGAAGAAAGGTACAATCATAAAAAAATGGTGATACCTCCTCAAGCCCGATATGTTAGAGAAAACTTTCTCGACCTTCCATGCCTCGAATGTACTCCTGCAGTAGCAATCGAGAAAAAGAATTTAAAAATATTTTGAGTTAATTTTTTGCCTTCTTGTTGCTGAACGCAACAATGAATTGCTTTTAAAGAATCATGAAGCTCGCCCAGTTGGCGCCGCCCCATTTTCTGAAGCAAATGCGGCAAATTATAACCGTAGAAGAGGTAAATGGCAAGATTTTGATAACAAGAAAAATTATGTTCACAAGAAAGGATCTCACCAGAAGTGGGATAAGGAAAGAAACAATGGGTAAAGTAAATCAATTGAGGATAAATGCTTTCATTGTGGTGGAAAGGGGTCATTGGTCACGTACCTGTCGTACCCCAAGGCACCTAGTTGATCTTTATCAAGCATCCTTGAAAAGGGATGACAAAGAAAAGGAAAAAAATTTTGTTTCAAATGATGAAAATTCCACCACTCATTATGATTTATCCAATTTCTTTAAGGATTCTGAAGGAAATATTGGCTATTTGATAAATGATGGAATAATTTAATATGTGCATGTATTTGTTAAGTATTCATGTGAATAATTTTTAATGTGCATGTACTTTTGCTCATTTTATTATTATTATTATTATTATTTATTTTTGAAGAAAAATGGCAAGGACATATTGTGAAGATATTTGCCTTGCGGATAGTGCAAGTTCGCACATTATTCTTAAAAGTGATATATATTTTACCCATCTTGTGCCAAAAGAAGAGTATGTTAATACTATTATTGGCTCGGACAATGTGATAGAAGGCTCCGGAAGAGCTACAATTTGTTTCTTAGAGGAACAAAATTTATAATAAATAATGCACTATTATCTACCAAGTCTCTGAGAAACTTGTTGAGTTTTAAAGATATTCGCCGAAATGGATATCATATTGAGACTATGAATGAGGAAAATCATGAGTATTTATGTATCACAACTCATGATTTAAATAAAAAGCTTATATTAGAAAAGTTACTCTCACTTTCATCTGGGTTGTATTATACTAAGATTAGTGCAATTGAATCACATGCCATTGTAAACCAGAAGTTTACTAGCCCAAATGAATTTATAACTTGGCATGATAGATTGGGTCATCCTGGAACAACCATGATGAGGAGAATTATTTAAAACTCTCATGGACATTGACTAAAGAACCAGAAGATTCTTAAAACTAGTGAATTTTGGTGTGTTGCATGTTCTCAAGGGAAGTTAATTTTAACGTCATTACTAGTAAAGATTGGATTTGAGTCTCCTGAATTCCTAGAAAGGATTCAAGGTGATATATGTAGACCTATTCATCCACCATGTGGATCTTTTAGATATTTTATGGTCCTAATAGACGCATCTTCGAGATGGTCACATGTGTGCTTATTGTCTTCTCGCAACCTGGCGTTTGCGAGATTACTGGCTCAAATTATTCGATTAAAAGCATAATTTTCAGAAAATCCAATCAAAGCAATTCGTCTTGATAATACTGGTGAATTTACTTCCCAAGCTTTTGATGCATATTGTATGGCTAATGGAATTAGTGTTGAACATCCAGTAGCTCATGTTCACACACAAAATGGGTTAGCAGAATCACTTATTAAACGCCTCCAATTAATTGCTAGACCCTTACTTATGAGAACAAATCTCCCAACCTCGGTTTGGGGGCATGCTATTTTACATGTCGCAACACTTATTCGTTTGAGGCCAACGAGTTACCATCAGTTCTCTCCTATGCAATTAGCATTTGGCCAGCAACCAAATGTTTTCCATTTAAGAATATTTGGGTGTGCGATATATGTTCCCATTGTACCACCTAATCACACCAAAATGGGACCCCAAATAAAATTGGGGATATATGTTGGATATGATTCTCCCTATATAGTGAGGTATCTTGAGATACAAATCGGAGATGTATTTAAAGCCCGGTTTGCAGATTGTCATTTTGATGAATCAAAATTTTCAACATTAGGGGAAGAGAATAAGCTTCCTAAAAAGGAACTTAATTGGAATGCATCATCCTTGATGCATTTAGATCCTCGATCAGGGTAATGTGAACTAGAAGTTCAAAAGATTATACATTTGTAAAGAATAGCAAATGAATTGCCTGATACATTTTTCGATACAAAGAGGATAACCAAATCTTATATACCAGCGAAAAATGCCCCAATTCAAATTGATGTCCCAGTTGGACAAATTGCCACCAAAGCAAATACACGCCAGAAGCGTGGCAGGCCTGTCGGTTCCAAAGACAAAAATCCTCGAAAGCGAAAAGATGTAAATACTATTCCTGTTGGAAAAGACATAGTAGAGACACCTGCAGTTGTCCAAAATTCTGATATAATTTTAACGCCAGAAGACGTTCAGGTACTTGAAAATTGTGAAAATGATGAGATCTCGATAAATTATGTCTTTACAAGAGAGAAATGGGACCGAAATAAGACAATTGTCAATGAAATATTTGCATATAATGTAGCATTAAATATCATGCATGAAAGTAAGGATCTTGAGCCAAGATCAGTTGAAGAATGTCGACAAAGGAATGATTGGCCAAAATGGAAAGAAGCCATGAAGGCTGAATTAGACTCACTTGCAAAACGTGAAGTCTTTGGACCTGTAGTCCGTACACCTGAAGATTTAAATCCTATTGGATGTCGATCGGTATTTGTGAGAAAATGAAATGAGAAAAATGAAGTTGTGCGCTACAAAGCCCGACTTATGACACAAGGTTTTTCACAAAGGCTCGGTATAGATTATGAAGAAACGTATTTCCCTGTAGTGGATGCAATAACATTGCATTTTTGGCCAGATACTCAGTAAGACGATTATACCACATTCGTCCAGATTGCTTTAGACCGTATAAAGATCTTTGCAATTTGACTGAGTATAACCCTTGTGAATATTCATTGGATGGTTTAGATATCTTTAGTCCTTCAGGGACTTTCATATAGATATCCCGATCTAATGAATCGTATAAATAGAGAACACAAGTATTAATATTAGCTAATAATAATCTCACTATAATAGGAATAATTTATATATCTAAATTAAAGGAGAGAGAGAAGTGCTAGCAGTGTATAAGAAGAATATTATAATAAAAGAGGAGAGAAGAATGCTTTATTGTTGTTATGTGAAATGCATCAGATGATGCCTTCTATTTATACATGTAAAGTGTCTTCATTTTCAACCTTCATTTATTGGATTTTGTCTTGTAAAATGCTTCCTTCAATATTGAGAAAGATAGCCACCCAAGACATACGTGGTCATCCATCTTTATCACAACACTTCCCCCTTGGATAAGCATTTAGGATTATGCCTCGTTAAAACCTTACTAAAGAAAACCCAATGGGAAAAAAACTTTAGTAAAGGAAAAAGAGTACACAATCCTTTGTGATGGGACTGCCTCATTAAAAATGTTGTCAAGAAAAAGCCAATGAGAAAAAAACCTGACCAAGGAAAAAAAGTACAGTCTCCCCCTCTTGTCGATATCATTTAATGTCTCGAAATCGGCGCATCCCAATCTTATGTACCAATCTTTCAAAGAAGGATTTTGGGAGTGACTTTGTAATAATCTGCCAGATTATCACTTGAGCAGATCTGTTGGATATCAATTGTCCCTTGATTTTGAAGATCATGAGTGAAGAAGAATTTGGGAGAAATATGCTTTGTTCTATCACCTTTGATGTATTCACCCTTAAGTTGAGCAATACATGTTGTATTATCTTCAAACAGGACAGTTGGAGCTATCTTATGATCAATCAGTCCACATGATGACAGAATATATTTAATCAGACTCCTCAACCAAAAACACTCGTGACTAGCTTCATGTATCACAAGTATTTCAGCATGATTAGAGGAGGTTGCTGCTATCATCTGTTTTGTGGACTGATGAGCGGATAATTTACACTACAACATTTTGGGTCTATGGCCACGGTTTTTTTTGTTACGGTAAAAAACCGTGACCATAGACCCTCTATGGTCACGGTTTTTTAGGGTGACAAAAAAAAAGCTATGGTCACGATTTTTTTGGAAAAGGTGACCATAGAGTACGTATGGTCATGGTTTTTTAGAAAAGGGTGGCGTAAAAGGGTCTATGGTCACGGTTTTAAGGGGTGACCTAAAGGGGTCTATGGTCACGGTTTTTTACAGTGACAAAAAATGGTCTATGGTCACGGTTTTGGGGGTGGCCTAAAGGGGTCTATGGTCACGGTTTTGGAGGGTGGCCTAAAAGGGTCTATAGTCACGGTTTTGAGGGTGACCTAAAGGGGTCTAGGGTCACGGTTTTTTACAGTGACCAAAAAGGGGCTATGGTCATGGTTTTTCTAAAAAGGGTGTCCTAAAATGGTCTATGGTCACGGTTTTGGGGGTGGCCTAAAAGGGTCTATGGTCACGGTTTTTGGGGGTGGCCTAAAAGGGTCTATGATCACAGTTTTAGGGGTGACCTAAAGGGGTCTATGGTCACGATTTTTTACAGTGACAAAAAAAGGGCTATGGCCACGGTTTTTTAAAAAAGGGTGACCTAAAAGGGTCTATGGTCACGGTTTTGGATGGTGATCTAAAGGGGTCTATGATCACGGTTTTGGGAGTGGCCTAAAAGGGTCTATGGTCACAGTTTTGGAGATAACTTAAAGGTATCTATGGTCACGGTTTTTTACAGTGACCAAAAAGGGTCTATGGTCACGGTTTTGAGGGTGACCTAAAGGGGTCTATGGTCACGATTTTTTACAGTGACCACAAAATGTCTATGGTCACGGTTTTTCAAAAGGGTGACCTAAAATGGTCTATGGTTACGGTTTTGGAGGGTGGCCTAAAGGAGTCTATGATCATAGTTTTAATCATTTGAGTTTAAATTAATGAAGATTTTTATGTATTTTTTATAATTTTAAATATTAATGATTAAATAGACTTTTGTAAATATTTTAGATTTAACTCAATTAATATTTATATACATTTTTTATTTTAATTAATTATTTTATATAAATTAAAATTAAAGTTATGATGAAAAAATAATAAAAGATTATATAATTTAATTTAAGTAATTGATATTTTGAATTTAACCGTATTTTATAAAATATAATTAGTATATTTAATTTATAATTTAAATTAAAAATAATTATTTAAACTCAATATCTTGATAAATAAAATTTTATTTATTCCAAAAACAATCTTTACAGATCGTATTTAAATTTTAAATTATTATTTTATCTCAAATATTTTATAAAATTATTATATTACTTATATATATTTTATCTTAATTTTAAAAATTTCTATAAAAATCCTAATATCTCAAATTTCCCAATTTACCCTAAATCCCTAAACACACCATACAACACTCGGTGAGTGAGGGAGAAAGGGAAAACAGAGAACTAGAGAAGGGAGAAGGGGGAGCTCGAGGGAGAAGAGGGGAAGAGAAGAGGGGAAGAGAGGATGGGACGACGCGGCTGGGTCCTTCCCGCCGTCACCGTTGTCGTTGAGGTGCCGAAGGAGAGAGAGATTTGCTTTGCAGAGGCATTGAGGGAGAGAGGGTGCCGCGCTCTGCTGCTGATCCGCCACCGAACTGCCGCACGCGGGGAGCCATTGCCATCGCGGAGAGAGAAGCGTCGCCGTTGAGCCAGAGCCGCCGCTGGGGGTTCTTCGCCGTCACCGTCTTCGTCATCCTCACGAGCTGTAGCGCCGCACAGTCCAGCCACCGTGACCTCCATAGAGCCACCGTCGTTGCGCTGTTCCGCCGTCACCGCTGTTGCCCTAGAGCTCGCCGTCGTCATTGAGCAGGACGGAGATGAAAGAGAGCGCGAGCGAGAGAACAGAGAGTCTTATTGAAGACCTCCCTTTGAAGGTGTCAAGTGTACAACCTGTAGACTCTGGTATTTTACCTTAAACTTCTGATTTTTAGTGCTTCTATTTGCATTTACATTGTAGTTCACAATTAACAAAACTATTATTAGTATTTTTTTTTCCAGCTTCTAATGAAAAATTTGAATCTCTGAGACTTAATAAGTATGTTCCATCGTGCATTCAACCTCTGGAAGTCATGATTCAGGTATGGATTTATTCACCGGCATTTACATTGTTGTTCATTGTTGAATATATTTGCTGAATGTATTTGTTTGAATTTATGCTTCTGATTTTTTAATTATTTGTTCAGTGTATTTGTTCAATGTATTTGTTATTGATTTTTGGAAGTCTGTTTCATTGATGCAGGGATTGTGGCACGGGATAGATTTATTGGCTTGGATCGAGGATTTGGGTCCAATGCTGTGAAAAACTTACCAAACAGCAGATTCTGTGATCTTTTATTTCATTATAGTTTCAATCTTTATCATGATGTTAATATATTTTTTTGGTGTCAATCTTTTATGCTGTCATATATGATAAGTCACAAGATTGTCTTGAGCAGATTTTGTGATCTTTTTTTCTTATTATTTTTTTGTCTTGAGCATCATATATGATAAGTCACAAGATTGTCTTTATGTGTTTGAATATTTGGATCATTTTATTATCAAATATTTACTTTCTAATTCTCTCATTTGAATATATGGTTTGCTTCATTTTTGCATATAACTTGGTTCCTATTCAAAGTTAGTATGTTGATGAATTTCAGGATACAAAGTTTTGGTATGTTGATAGGTGAAAAATATTGGGTGATTCCAAGGAATGTGATGATGCATATTCGCCCGGAAGGGTAGGACTTCCGTTAGGCAAAAGGAGAAATGGTGGCTTCCATCTCCTAAGCTTCCACCAAATGGATTGTGCGAGGATGATAGGAAAAGGTTGCAGCAGTGCAGGAATTGTACAAATCAGATATTAAAGGCTACCATGGCAATCCAGATTAAATGAAGAGGTACTGAAAAAATTCATGATTTATAAATAAGTACAAAATTCAGAATAAAATACCTTCCAAAAATAAGTTTTCAACATAAATTGAAGGAACTGTGCTAATTAATTTGATGATTTTGTAGGTTGGAAGTGTTCAAGCAGCTGCTTCTCAAAGAGAAGCTGATTTAAGAGCTTGAGAAAGAGTTACAACTTGCACAGGAAACTATTGCTAACCAAGTATTTGTATGGATTCATCTTAGACTAGTTTTTGAAGGACTTATAGTTGTACTTATTAATTACAAGGCTTAATAAGAATTCAGTGAACCATTAAGATATGCTTTTAAGCCATTTTTACTTCTTATGTTTCTAGAGCGCATTATTATGGATTCATGGTTCTCCCTGTTTGGCAAATCGAAGAGCACATTAGGCAACATAATGCTCTAATATATGGTTGTATATGTTTTCAGTTATTCTGATATTCAACAGAAGAATTAATGTAAACATGAATTCTTATTCTCTCGTTTCCTTGATAAACTTGAGCTCTTATTCAAAATTTTCTTATGTTATTCTTGTGACCAGTTGAGCTGGAGAAGCAATCATTTTGTGATCTTAAAGTTGTGAATAACAAAGAGAACTATGTTGCTTTCAAGGTACTTTTTTAAACTACACATTCTGCTATGAACTTCATGTTGCTTGTATTTGTTATTGCTGTTTTGTAGGTCAAGACCACTTCACCAAAGAAGTACTTTGTACGGCCTAACACTGGTGTTATACAGCCCTGGGACTCGTGTATCATCAGAGGTGCTCCTTGCTAATATTGCCTAGTCATTTTTAAGTCCTTTTCTTTATTCCTTCACCAAAAACTATTATCTAGTTCTTTGATTGATATATTCTTTTATGCTGTCATTAATGGATTAACATCTTTTCTTTTTGTATTGTTAAGATGTTATATATATTGATTCTGTATTATTATACTACTCTTTTTATAAACTGTTTAGAGGAATGGTTCTGGCTCTTATCTTTTCCTTCCTAAAATGTATTTTACTCCATCCTCAGCCCTCAGCTCTTACGCATTTTCATGATTAATTGAATTTGATTTTTACTGAAGAAATTCCATTGATTTGCCATGAATATCACAGCCTTCACAACATTTTGTTGTTAATGGTGAAAGTGAAAAGTTGTACAATTTGCGGTAAGAATTTCTGCATATATTGATTCTGTGTTTATGTCTAATGTGACTTTATTTTGCATGTTAATGAAGCAGGTGTTGAGCTTTCAAATGGTAAAGTGGCTGAAAAAAAGTTCTCGAGCGTTGAGAAGAAAGAATAGCAATACCAGAAACAATTTATCCTAGCAGAGTCTAAGTTGTATTGCTCTCACGCCTATGGAATTAGTGTCTATTTAGTGTTAGTGTATATATCACCATGTATAAAACTAAGATTGAGACACATGTATTCACTCAACTATATTGATATGTTAGCTGGTTACTTTAGTTACAACTTATCTTAATTGTTGATTAACTTTTTTTATTTTTAGATTTATTTTGTAATTATCATTTTGGGATGTGATTATGCTTAAAAAAAAATTTAAATCATAAAACAAAATAGGCTATGGTCATGGTAAAAAACTGTGACCATAGATAAGGCTATGGTCACGGTTTCGTGGGGTGACCATAGATAAGGCTATGGTCACGATGAAAAACCGTGACCATAGATCGTGACCATAGATAGGGCTATGGTCACGGTTTTAAGGAAGGGTGACCATAGAGGCTATGGCCACGGTGAAAACTGTGGCCATAGATAAGACTATGGTCACGATTTTAAGGTGGGGTGACCATAGATAAAGTTATGGTCACGGTTTTGAGGAGGGGTGACCATATAAGCTATGGTCACAGTCAAAACCGTGACTATAGATAAGGCTATGGTCACGGTTTTAAAGAAGGTGACCATAGAGGCTATGGTCACGGCCAAAACCGTGACCATAGATATGGCTATGGTCACGATTTTTATGTGTGACCATAGATTGGCCTATGGTCACGGTTAAAAATCGTGGCCTAAAGTGTCAGAATTTGAAAATTGTAATCGTGACCATAGAAACTGTGACCATAGGTAAAAAAATCGTGACCATAGACCTATGGCCACGACGGAATAGGCTACAGTAAAAAACCGTGACCATAGGTCCAAAACCGTGACCATAGATCTATGGTCACCCTTTTCACTAGCTATGGTCACGGTTTTTTACCGTGATCATAGGCCTTTTTTTGTAGTGTTATATGCTTTTCGACATTGTTTTTACATAGTTTTTAGTATGTTTTAATTACTTTTTAGTATATTTTTATTAATGTTTATGCAAAATTCACATTTCTGGACTTTACTATGAGTTTGTGTTTTTCTGTGATTTCAGGTATTTTCTGGCTGAAATTGAGGGACCTGAGCAAAAATCTGATTCAGAGGCTGAGAGATGACTGCAGATGCTGTTGGATTCTGACCTCCCTGCACTCGAAGTGGATTTTCTAGAGCTAAAGAAGCCCAATTGGCGCACTCTTAATTGCTTTGGAAAGTAGACATCTTGGGCTTTCCAGCAATGTATAATAGTCCATACTTTGCTTGAGATATGATGGCCCAAACTGGCGTTAAACGCCAGCTAGAAACCCTTTTCTGGTGTAAAACGCCAGAACTGGCACCAAAACTAGCGTTTAACTCTAAGAGTGGCCTATGCATGTGAAAGCTTCAAAGTTCAGCCCAAACACTCACCAAGTGAATTTCGGAAGTGGATTTCTGCACTATCTACATGTAGTTACTCTTTTTATGTAAACCTAGGTTACCAGTTTAGTATAAAAACTACTTTTAGACTTTCATTGAGAAACTTATGACATTTTGACATTTCATATTGTATCTTTGACGGCATTAGTTTCTAAACTCCATAGGTGGGGGTAAGGAGCTCTGCTGTGTTTCAATGGATTAATGCAATTACTACTATTTTTCACCCAATTACGCGTGCTTCTATTCTAAGATATTCACTCGTACTTCAATATGATGAATGTGATGATTCGTGACACTCATCATCATTCTCAAATCCATGAACGCGTGCATGACAACCACTTCCGTTCTATCTGAGCTCAACATAGTCATTGGGTGACAGCTTGAGTGCGTATCTCTTGGGCTACTGATCCATGAGTTTAACTGCTTCTCCTGACAACAGAGCATTCGAATCTGTGAGATGATAACCTTCATGGTATAGGCTAGAAACAATTGGCAGCATTCCTGAGATCCGAAAAGTCTAAACCTTGTCTGTGGTATTCCGAGTAGGATCTGGGAGGGGATGACTGTGACGAGCTTTAAACTCACGACTGTTGGGCGCAGTGACAGTGTGCAAAAGGATCAATGGATCTTATTCCGACACAAGTGAGAACCGACAGATGATTAGCCCTGCGGTGAGAACCGTAGTCGGACCATTTTCACTGAGAGGACGGATGGTAGCCATTGACAACGGTGATCCACCAACACATAGCTTGCCATAGAAGGAGCCATGCGTGTTTGGAGAAGAAGACAGTAGGAAAGCAGAAATTCAGAGGGCAGAGCATCTCCGAAACCCCAACCTATTCTCTATTACTGAATAACAAGTATCATTTATTTCATGTTCTTTTACTTTTTTGCAAACAAAACTCTTTTTATTATTAAACTCCTGACTAAGAGTTACAGGATAACCATAGCTTGCTTCAAGCCAGCAATCTCCATGAGATCGACCCTTACTCACGTAAGGTATTACTTGGACGACCCAGGGCACTTGCTGGTTAGTTGTGCGGAGTTGCAAAAGTGTGATTGCAATTTCGTGCACCAAGTTTTTTGCGCCGTTGCCGGGGACTGTTCGAGTTTGGACAACTGATGGTTTATCTTGTTGCTTAGATTATGAATAATTTATTTTTATTAGTTTAGAGTTTTCTATTTGAGTCTAGTTTCATGTTTTAAGTTTGGTGTCAATTGCATGTTTTTGGTTTCCTTCATATTTTTGAATTTTTGTGTCATTGTTTGATCTTCAGTTTTTCTTGTTTTGTGTCTTTCCTTATTTTTCTTGTGCATTTTCAAATTATTAGTGTCCAAAATATAAAAATTTTTAAGTTTGATGTCCTGTGTGTTTTCATTTTCTTAAAAATTTTCAAAATTTGTTCTTGGTGTTCATCTTGATCTTCAAAGTATTCTTGGTGTTCATCTTGACATTCAAAATGTTCTTGCATGTTCTCTTTGTTTTGAGCCAAAATTTTTGTGTCTTGAGTCATTTTGTTGTTTTTCTCTTTCTTTATTAAATTTTAAAAATAAAAAATATATTTTCCTCTAATTGCTCATAATTTTCGAAATCTTTAAGTTGACTTAGTCAAAAATTTTTAAAATTTAGTGTTTCTTGTTAGTCAAATCAAAATTTCAATTTAAAAAATCTTTATCTTTTTAAATCTTTTTCAAAATAAAGTCTTGGCTTCAAAATTTTTTTATATTTTTCGAAAATCTTTTATAAAACTTTTTCAAAATCCTTTTTCTTTTTTTTTTTAAATTTTCGAATTGCTTGTCCCATTTTGTAGTTTGATTGAAAAATTTTAAATTTGGTATTTTCTTGTTAAGAAAGTTTCAATCTTTAAAATTTTAAATCATATCTTTTTCAAATATTTTTCTTTTATTTTCTTACAAGTGTTGATCCTCAAGTATCTTTAATTTTAGGGCACATCTTTTTAAACTACCTAACCACTTTCTCTCTCTTCTTAATTTTCGAAACTTACATTCAATTTTTTTATTTATTTTATTTTAATTTTTTTGTTTTTTAATTCGGTTTTCAAAAAAATTAATAATAATAAAAATAAAAATAAAAATATTTATTGTTTATTTACAATTCACACCATCTCCCTTTCTCCATCATGGACCTAAGTAGAAATGAACAATCCAAAAGGACTCTGGGGTCATATGCCAACCCCACTACTACTTCATATGGAAGTAGTATCTGTATACCCTCCATCAGAGCCAGCAGTTTTGAGTTAAATCCTCAACTCATTATCATGGTGTAGCAAAATTGCCAGTATTCCGGTCTTCCACAAGAAGAACCTACTGAGTTTCTGGCACAGTTCTTACAAATTACTGACACAGTACGTGATAAGAAAGTGGATCAGGATGTCTACAGATTATTGCTGTTTCCATTTGCTGTAAAAGACCAAGCTAAGAGGTGGTTAAACAACCAACCCAAAGCCAATATAAAAACATGGAAACAGTTGTCAGAGAAATTCTTGAATCAATATTTCCCTCCAAAAAGGATGACACAACTAAGGCTGGACATCCAAGGCTTTAAACAAGAGGATACTGAATCTCTTTATGTTGCCTGGGAAAGGTACATAGAGATGCTAAAAAAATGCCCCTCTGAAATGTTTTCAGAATGGGTGCAGTTAGACATCTTCTACTACGGGCTTACAGAAAAGGCCCAGATATCTCTAGACCACTCAGCTGGTGGATCTATACACATGAGAAAGATAATCGAAGAGGCTCAAGAGCTCATAGATACAGTTGCTAGAAATCAGCATCTGTACTTAAGTAGTGAGTATTCCATGAAAGAAGAGGCTAAAACAGTATCCACTGAACTTAGTCCTCCAGAACAAGTTGCTAAACTCAATCAGCAACTATTTTTCATAACTAAATAGTTAGCAAAATTTAAGGAGATGCTACAAGAGACCAAAGATGCTAACCAGAATATAGAAAAACAATTGAATCAGACAAAATAGCAGTTATCCAAACAGATAACAGAAGAATGCCAAGATGTTCAATTAAGGAGTGAAAAGACATTGAATGCCTCAACTCAAAGCAACAGGAAGCCAAGAAAGGAACATCTGACAGAGGATAATAAATTCACTGCCCAAAATCCCTCTGAGGACAGTAAGAGCCCAGAGAGAAATAATTCTGGCGTTCAAACGCCAGAAAAGGGCAGCAACTTGGCGTTAAACGCCCATTCAGCAGCCAATTCTGGCGTTCAAACGCCAGAACAGGGCAGCAACCTGGCATTAAACGCCCAAAAAGTACCCAGTTCTGGCGTTCAAATGGCAATGAGGGATCAGACACCTGCAAGTGCTGATAACAACCCCCTTAAGCAGGCTTTTCCAACCACTTCTGTAGGTAATAAACCTGCAGTAACTAAGGTTGAAGAATATAAAGCCAATATGCCTTATCCTCAGAAACTCCGCCAGGCAGAACAGGATAAACAATTTGCCTGCTTTGTAGACTATCTCAGGACCCTTGAAATAAAGATTCCGTTTGCAGAGGCACTTGAGCAAATATCCTCTTATGCTAAGTTCATGAAAGAGATCTTAAGTCATAAGAAAGATTGGAGAGAAACTGAAAAATTTTTCCTCATTGAAGAATGTAGTGCAGTCATATGAAAAGCTTACCAGAGAAGCTTAAGGATTCCTGAAGCTTTATGATACCATGCACATTAGAGGGTGCTTGTACCAAGACAACTCTATGTGATCTTGGGACAAGTATCAATCTAATATCTACATCTACATCTACTATCAGAAAGCTTGGTTTGACTGAAGAAGTCAAACCAACCCGAATATGTCTCTAACTTGCTGATGGCTCCATTAAAATGCCATCAGGCATAATTGATGACATGATTGTCAAGGTTGTGCCATTTGCCTTTCTCACTAACTTTGTAGTGCTGGAAATAGAGGAGCACAAGAGTGCAACTCTCATTCTAGGAAGACCTTTTCTAGCAACTAGACGAACCCTCATTGATGTCCAAAAAAGGGAGGTGACCCTAAGAGTCAACGAGGATGAGTTTAAGTTGAATGTTGTCAAAGCTATGCAGCATCCAGACACCCAAAACAGTTGCATGAGCGTTGATATTATTGACTCTCTGGTGGAAGAGGTCAATATGATAGAGAGTCTCGAATCAGAGCTAGAGGACATTTTTAAAGATGTTCAGCCTGATCTGGAGGAACCAGAGAAAACAAAAGAACCTCTGAAAACTCCTCAGAAAGAGGAGAAGCCTCCTAAACCCGAGCTCAAACCACTACCACCATCCCTGAAATATGCATTTCTAGGAGAGGATGACACTTTTCCCGTAATCATAAGCTCTACTTTAGAGCCACGGGAAGAGAAAGCGCTAATTCAAGTGCTAAGGACATACAAGACAGCTCTTGGGTGGTCCATAAATGATTTTAAGGGCATTAGCCCAGCCAGATGCATGCACAAGATCCTATTGGAGGATGATGCTAAGCTAGTGGTTCAACCACAAAGGTGGCTGAATCCAACCATGAAAGAGGTGGTGCAGAAAGAGGTCACTAAGTTACTAGAGGCTGGAATTATTTATCCTATTTCTGATAGCCCTTGGGTGAGTCCTGTCAAAGTTGTCCCCAAGAAGGGAGGCATGACAGTGGTTCATAATGAAAAGAATGAACTAGTTCCTACAAGAATATTTACAGGATGGCGTATGTGTATTGACTACAAAAGGCTCAATACAGCCACCAAAAAGGATCATTTTCCTTTACCATTCATAGACCAGATGCTAGAGAGACTAGCAGGTCATGATTACTACTGCTTTTTGGATGGCTATTCAGGTTGCAACCAAATTGGAGTAGATCCCCAAGACCAAGAGAAAACAGCACTCACATGTCCATATGGAGTATTTGCCTACAGAAGAATACCATTTGGTCTGTGCAATGCACTTGCAACCTTTCAGAGGTGCATGCTCTCCATCTTTTCTGATATGGTAGAGAATTTTCTGGAAGTCTTCATGGATGACTTCTCAGTATTTGGAGACTCATTCAGCTCCTGTCTTAACCATCTAGCACTTGTTCTGAAAAGGTGCCAAGAGACTAACCTGGTTTTGAACTGGGAGAAATGTCACTTCATGCTGACTGAAGGAATTGTCCTTGGGTACAAAATTTCGAACAAGAGAATAGAGGTGGATCAAGCTAAGGTAGAGGTAATTGAAAAATTACCACCACCTGCCAATGTTAAGGCAATCAGAAGCTTTCTGGGGCATGCATGATTCTATAGGAGGTTTATAAAGGATTTTTCAAAAATTGCAAAACCTCTGAGCAATCTGCTAGCCGCTAACACACCATTTGTCTTTGACACAGAGTGTTTGCAAGCCTTTGAGACTCTGAAAGCTAAGCTGATCACAGCACCAGTCAATTCTGCACCAGACTAGACATTACCATTCGAACTAATGTGTGATGCCAGTGACCATGCCATTGGTGCAGTATTAGGACAGAGGCATGACAAGCTTCTGCATGTCATTTATTATGCTAGCCGTGTTTTAAATGACGCACAGAAGAATTACACAACCACAGAAAAAGAGTTGCTTGCAGTGGTTTATGCCATTGACAAGTTCAGATCTTACTTAGTAGGGTCAAAAGTGATTATGTACACTGATCATGCTGCTCTAAAATATCTCCTCACAAAGCAGGATTCAAAACCTAGACTCATAAGATGGGTATTGCTTCTGCAAGAGTTTGATATAGAAATAAGAGACAGAAAAGGGATAGAGAACCAAGTAGCTGATCAACTGTCTCGGATAGAACCAGTAGCAGGAGCGCCCCTCCCTCCTACTGAGATCTCTGAAACCTTTTTGGATGAGCAACTCTTTGCCATTCAGAAAGTACTGTGGTTTGCAGAGAGCTCAAGACTGAGACTAGATTAAAGCTCTGTAAGAGCTTCCTGTCAAACTATTGACATTAAAGAAGCGCTTATTGGGAGGCAACCCAATTTAATTTATCTATATTACTTATTTTTCTAGTGTTAGTCTATGTTTTCTTTAGGTTGATGATCATGTGGAGTCACAAAAACAGCTGCAGAATTAAAGCAGGAACCAAAAACAGCATTAAAAATAACACACCCTGGAGGACGAGCTTACTGGCCTTTAAATGCCAGTAAGGTGCAGGGATGAGAAATTCTTGACACCTTAGGATCTGTGGATCCCATAGGATCCCTACCTACCCCAATTCATTCTCACTCCTCTTCACACATTTCCATAACACTCTTCCCTAAACACTATTCACCTTTCAAATCCTAACCGCTTCTCCATACTCTCTTCACCACTCACTTCCATACACTATTTCCCATTATACAACCCACCAACCCCCCTTGGCCAAACCACTCCTTCACCTCCATCTCCTCCATGTCTTCTTCTTCTCCTCCTTTCTCTCTTCTTTTGCTCGAGGACGAGCAAACCTTTTAAGTTTGGTATGGGAAAAAGCGTTGTTTTTTGTTTTTCCATAACCATTAATGGTACCTAAGGCCGGAGAAACCTCTAGAAAGAGGAAAGGGAAGGCAATTGCTTCTACCTCTGAGTTATGGGAGATGGAGAGATTCATCTCAAAAGCCCATCACTAGAAAGAAGATGGAGCAAACAAGAGAGCTCACTCATGGACCTCAACAAGAGCATGAGGAAGTCCCTCATCAAGAAATTCTTGAGATACCTCAAGGGATGCATTTTCCTCCACACAACTATTGGGAGTAACTCAACACCTCTTTAGGAGATTTGAGTTTCAATATGGAGCAACTAAGGATGGAGTACCAAGAGCTTTCCGTCATCCTCCATGGAATTAGAGAGGGCCAAAGAGCTATGAGGGAGGAGCAGCAAAGGCAAGGAAGAGAAATTGAGGAGCTTAAGCACTCCATAGGATCTTCAAGAGGAAGAACTAGCCGCCATCACTAAGGTAGACCCGTTCTTTAATTTCCTTGTTATTTATTTTTCTATTTTTCGTTTCTTATGCTTTATGTTTTGTCTATGTTTATGTCTTTATTACATGATCATTAGTATCTAGTGTCTATGCCTTGAAGCTATGAATGTCCCATAAATCCTTCACCTTTCTTAAATGAAAAATGTTTCTATTTGCAAAAGAACAAGAAGTACATGAATTTTGAATTCCATCTTGAAATTAGTTTAATTATTTTGATGTGGTGGCAATACTTTTTATTTTTTGAATGAATGCTTGAACAGTGCATATTTTTGATAGTGAAGTTTATGAATGTTAAAATTGTTGGCTCTTGAAAGAATAATGAAAAAAAGAGAAATGTTATTGATAATCTGAAAAATTATAAAATTGATTCTTGAAGCAAGAAAAAGCAGTCAAGAGCACAAAGCTTGCGAAAAAAATGGCAACAAATAAAATAAAAAAAGAGAAAGAGAAAGAAAAAGCAAGCAGAAAAAGCCAATAACCCTTTAAACTAAAAGGCAAAGGTAAAAAGGATCCAAGGCTTTGAGCATTAATGGATAGGAGGGCCCAAAGAAATAAAATCCGGGCATAAGCGGCTAAATCAAGCTGTCCCTAACCATGTGCTTGTGTCATGAAGGTCCAAGTGAAAAGCTTGAGACTGAGTGGTTAAAGTCGTGATCCAAAGCAAAAAGAGTGTGCTTAAGAACTCTAGACACCTCTAATTGGGGACTCTAGCAAAGCTGAGTCACAATCTGAAATGGTTCACCCAGTTATGTGTCTGTGGCATTTATGTATCCGGTGGTAATACTGGAAAACAAGGTGCTTAGGGTCACGGCCAAGACTCATAAGTTGCTGTATTCAAGAATCAACATACTGAACTAGGAGAATCAATAACACTATCTGAATTCTGAGTTCCTATAGATGCCAATCATTCTGAACTTCAAAGGATAAAGTGAGATGCCAAAACTGTTCAGAAGCAAAAAGCTACTAGTCCCGCTCATCTAATTAGAACTAAGCTTCATTGACATTTTGGGATTTATTGTATATTCTCTTCTTTTTATCCTATTTTGTTTTCAGTTGCTTGGGGACAAGCAACAATTTAAGTTTGGTGTTGTGATGAGCGGATAATTTATACGCTTTTCGACATTGTTTTTACATAGTTTTTAGTATGCTTTAGTTACTTTTTAGTATATTTTTATTATTTTTTATGCAAAATTCACATTTCTGGACTTTACTATGAGTTTGTGTGTTTTCTATGATTTCAGGTATTTTCTGGCTGAAATTGAGGGACCTGAGCAAAAATCTGATTCAGAGGTTGAGAGAGGACTGCAGATACTATTGGATTCTGACCTCTCTGCACTCGAAGTGGATTTTCTGGAGCTAAAAAAGCCCAATTGGCATGCTTTGAATTGCGTTGGAAAGTAGACATCTTGGGCTTTCCAGCAATGTATAATAGTTTATACTTTGCCCAAGATATGATGGCCTAAACTGGTGTTAAACACCAGCCAGAAACCCTTTTCTGGCGTAAAACGCCAAAATTGGCACCAAAACTGGAGTTAAACACCCAAACTGGCACCAAAACTGGCGTTTGACTCCAAGAGTGGCCTATGCACGTGAAAGCTTCAAAGCTCAGCCCAAACACTCACCAGGTGGACCTCTGAAATGGATTTCTGCACTATCTGCATGTAGTTACTCATTTTCTGTAAACCTAGGTTACCAGTTTAGTATAAAAACTACTTTTAGACTTCCATTGAGAAACTTATGACATTTTTACATTTCATATTGTATCTTTGACGGCATGAGTCTCTAAACCCCATAGGTGGGGTGAGGAGCTCTGCTGTGTTTCAATGGATTAATGCAATTACTACTGTTTTCCACCCAATTACGCGTGCTTCTATTCTAAGATATTCACTCGTACTTCAATATGATGAATGTGATGATTCATGACACTCATCATCATTCTCAAATTCATGAACGTGTGCTTGACAACCACTTCTATTCTATCTGAGCTCAACGTAGTCATTGGGCGACAGCTTGAGTGCGTATCTCTTAGGCTCTTGATCCACGAGTTTGACTGCTTCTCCTGACAATAGAGTATTCAAATCCGTGAGATCATAACCTTCATGGTATAGGCTAGAAATATTGGCAGCATTCCTGAGATCCGGAAAGTCTAAACCTTGTCTGTGGTATTCCGAGTAGGATCTGGGAGGGGATAACTGTGACGAGCTTCAAACTCGCAACTGTTGGTCGCAGTAACAGTGCGCAAAAGGATCAATGGATCTTATTTCGACACAAGTGAGAACCTATAGATGATTAGCCCTGCGGTGAGAACCGTAGCTGGATCATTTTCACTGAGAGGACGGATGGTAGCCATTGACTACGGTGATCCACCAATACATAGCTTGCCATAGAAGGAGCCATGCGTGTTTGGAGAAGAAGATAGTAGGAAAGTAGAAATTTAGAGGGCAGAGCATCTCCGAAACCACAACCTGTTCTCCATTACTGAATAACAAGTATCATTGATTTCATGTTCTGTTACTTTTTGCAAACAAAACTCTTTTTATTATTAAACTCCTGACTAAGAGTTACAGGATAACCATAGCTTGCTTCAAGCTGACAATCTCTGTGGGATCGACCCTTACTCACGTAAGGTATTACTTGGACGACCCAGTGCACTTGCTGGTTAGTTGTGTGGAGTTGCAAAAGTGTGATTGCAATTTCGTGCACCATGGACCTCCATGATATAGCTGTACCACCATATGTGAACAGATATCCTGTTTGAGATCTCCCTTTTTGTGGATCAGATAAGTATCCAGCATCTGCATAGCCAACTAATTGTGACTTGGATTCATATGGATAAAACAATCCCATATCAACTGTCCCATGAAGATATCGAAAGATTTGCTTGATTCCACTCCAATGTCTTCTGGTTGGAGAGGAACTATACCTTGCTAGTAAATTCACCGCAAATGATATATCAGGTCGCGTATTATTAGCAAGATACATTAGCGCTCCAATGGCACTAAGATATGGTACTTCAGGACCAAGAATATCTTCATTTTCTTCTTTAGGACGGAATTGATCCTTCTCCGCATCCAAAGATCTTATGATCATTGGGGTACTCAAGGGATGTGACTTATCCATATAAAATCTTTTCAAGATCTTTTCTGTGTATGTTGTTTGATGAATAAAGATCCCATTTTTTAAATGCTCGATCTGCAGGCCGAGACAAAATTTAGTCTTTCCAAGATCTTTGATCTCAAACTCTTCTTTTAGAGTTTTTTATAATTGTTGGAATCTCTTCAGGAGTCCCAATGATATTTAAATCATCAACGTACACAGCAATTATAATGAATCCAGATGCAGTTTTCTTTATGAAAACACATGGATAGATATCATCATTCTTGAATCCATTTTTGGCCAGATACTCAGTAAGACAATTATACCACATTCGTCCAGATTGTGTCAGACCATATAAAGATCTTTGCAATTTGACTGAGTATAACCCTTGCGAATATTCATTGGATGGTTTAGATATCTTTAGTCTTTCAGGGACTTTCATATAGATATCCCGATCTAATGAGTCGTATAAATAGGCTGTTACCACATCCATTAAATGCATATGCAGTTTATGATATGAAGATAAACTGACCAAATAACGCAATGTTATCGCATCCACTACATGGGAATACGTTTCTTCATAATCTATACCGGGCCTCTGTGAAAAATCTTGTGCCACAAGTCGGGCTTTATAGTGCACAACTTTATTTTTTTTCATTTCGTTTTTTCACAAATACCTACTGGTATCCAACAGGTTTTACATCTTATGGTGTACGGACTACAGGTCCAAAAAATACACGTTTTGCAAATGAGTCTAATTCAGCCTTCATGGCTTCTTCCCATTTCGGCCAATCATTTCTTTGTCGACATTCTTCGACTGATCTTGGCTCAAGATCCTTACTTTCATGCATGATATTTAATGCCACGTTATATGCAAATATTTCATTGACAATTGTCTTATTTTGGTCCAATTTCTCTCCTGTAAAGACATAATTTATCGAGATCTCGTCATTTTCACAATTTTCAGGTACCTGAACGTCTTCTGGCGTTAAGACTATATCAGAATTTTGGACAACTGTAGGTGTCTTTACTATGTCTTTTTCAACAGGAATAGTATTTACCTCTTTTCTCTTTCAAGAATTTTTATCTTTGGAACCGACAGGCCTGCCACGCTTCTAGCGTGTATTTGCTTCGGTGGCAATTTGTCCAACTGGTACATCAATTCGAATTGGGGCATTTTCCACTCTGCCACACTTCTGGCGTGAATTTGCTTCAGTGGCTACTTGTCTACCGGGACATCAATTCGAATTGGGACATTTTCTGTTGGTATATAAGATTTGGTTATCCTCTTTGTATGGAAAAATGTATCAGGCAATTCATTTGCTATTCTTTGCAAATGTATAATCTTTTGAACTTCTAGTTCACATTACCCTGATCGAGGATCTAAATGCATCAACGATGATGCATTCCAATTAAGTTTCTTTTCAGGAAGCTTATTCTCTCCCCCTAATGTTAGAAATTTTGATTCATCAAAATGACAATCCGTAAACCGGGCTTTAAATACATCTCCAGTTTGTATTTAAAGATACATCACTATAGAGGGAGAATCATATCCAACATATATCCCCAATTTTCTTTGGGGTCCCATTTTGGTGCGATTAGGTGGTGCAATGGAAACATATATCGCACACCCAAACATTCTTAAATGAGAAACATTTGGCTGCTGGCCAAAAGCTAATTGCATAAGAGAGAACTGATGGTAACCCGTTGGCCTCAAACGAATAAGTGCTGCGACATGTAAAATAGCATGTCCCCAGACCGAGGTTGGGAGATTTGTTCTCATAAGTAAGGGTCTAGCAATTAATTGGAGGCGTTTAATAAGTGATTCTGCTAACCCATTTTGTGTGTGAACATAAGCTACTAGATGTTCAACACTTATTCCATTAGCCATACAATAAGCATCAAAAGCTTGGGAAGTAAATTCACCAGCATTATCAAGACGAATTATTTTGATTAGATTTTCTGGAAATTGTGCTTTTAATCAAATAATTTGAGCCAGTAATCTAGCAAACGCCAGGTTGCGAGAAGATAATAGGCACACATGTGACTATCTCGAAGATGCGTCTATTAGGACCATAAAATATCTAAAAGGTCCACATGGTGGATGAATAGGTCCACATATATCACCTTGAATCCTTTCTAGGAATTCAGGGGACTCAAATCCAATCTTTACTGGTGATGGCATTAAAATTAACTTCTCTTGAGAACATGCAGCACACCAAAATTCACTAGATTTAAGAATCTTCTGGTTCTTTAGTGAATGTCCATGAGAGTTTTCAATAATTCTCCTCATCATGGTTGTTCCCGGATGACTCAATCTATCATGCCAAGTTATGAATTCATTTGGGCTAGTAAACTTCTGGTTTACAATGGCATGTGATTCAATTGCACTAATGTTGGTATAATACAACCCAGATAAAAGTGAGGGTAACTTTTCTAAAATAACCTTTTTATTTAAATCATGAGTTGTGATACATAAGTACTCATGACTTCCCTCATTCATAATCTCAACATGATATCCATTTCGGCGAATATCTTTAAAACTCAACAAGTTTCTTAGAGACTTGGTAGATAATAGTGCATTATTTATTATGAATTTTGTTCCTCCGGGAAACAAAATTATAGCTCTTCCGGAGCCTTCTATCACATTGCCCAAGCCAATAATAGTATTAACACATTCTTCTTTTGGCACAAGATGGGTAAAATATATAATACTTTTAAGAATAGTATACAAACTTATACTATCCGTAAGGCAAATATCTTCAAAATATGTCCTTGCCATTTTTTTCCAAAACAAATGATAATAATAATAAATTTGAGTAAAAGTACATGCACAGTAAAATTATTCACATGAATAATTAACAAACACACATATTAAACTATTTCATCATTGATCAAATAACCAATATTTCCTTCAGGATCCTCAAAGAAATTAGATACATCATAATGAGTGGTGGAATTTTCATAATTTAAAACAAAATTTGTTTCCTTTCCTTTGTTATCCTTTCTCAAGGATGCTTGATAAAGATCAACTAGGTGCCTTGGAGTACGACAAGCACGTGACCAATGGCCCTTTTCACCACAACGGAAGCATTTATCCTCAATTGATTTACTTTGCCCAATATTTCTTTCTTTATCCCACTTCTGATGAGATATGAACATAATTTCTTTTCCTTCCACAATTTTTCTTGTTATAAAAATCTTGCCATTTACCTCTTCAAGGGTTATAATTTGCCGCATTTGCTTCAAGAAATGGGGTGGCGCCAGCTGGGCGCGCTTCATGATTTCTCAAAAGTAACTCATTGTTGTGTTCAGCAGCAAAAGAAGGCAAAAAATTAACTCAGAATATTTTTAAATTCTTTTTCTCGATACTGCTATTGTAGGAGCACATTCGAGGTATGGAAGGTCGAAAATATTCTCTCTAACATATTGGGTTTGAGGAAGTATCATCGTCTTTTGATGATTGTACCTTTCTTCAAGGCCTTTCCACATATCTGCAGGATCTTTTAATGTGGGATATTCATTTTTCAATCATACGTCAAGATGACGACGAAGGAAAATTATGGCTTTGATATGGGATTGTTTTATCCCTATGGATCCAAGTCACAACTAGTTGGCTATGCAGATGCTGGATACTTGTCTGATCCACACAAAGGGAGATCTCAAACATGATACTTATTCACATATGGTGGTACAACTATATCATGGAGGTCTACGAAACAGACGATTGTTGCAACATCCTCTAATCATGCTGAAATACTCGTGATACATTAAGCTAGTCGAGAGTGTTTTTGGCTCAGGTGTTTGATCCAATATATTCTGTCATCATGTGGACTGATTGATCATAAGATAGCTCAAACTGTCCTGTTTGAAGATAATACAGCATGCATTGCTCAACTTAAAGGTGGATACATCAAAGGTGATAGAACAAAGCATATTTCTCCCAAATTCTTCTTCACTCATGATCTTCAAAATCAATGGACAATTGATGTCTAACAGATACGCTCAAGTAACAATCTGACAGATTTATTTACAAAGTCACTCCCAAAATCCTCCTTTGAGAGATTGGTACATGAGATTGGGATGCGCCGATTTCAAGACATTAAATGATGTCGACAAGAGGGGGAGACTGTACTCTTTTTTCCTTGGTCAGGTTTTTTCCCATTGGATTTTTCTTGACAATGTTTTTAATGAGGCAGTCCCTATCACTAAAGGATATTGTACTCTTTTTCCTTCACTAAAGTTTTTTTCCACTGGGTTTTTCTTCAATAAGGTTTTATCGAGGTAATAATCCTAAATGGTCATCCAAGGGGAGTGTTGTGATAAGATCGTATGTGGATGCTTGTTTCTAATGTAGCTTGGTTTATCAAGGATAACTCTATTTATTGTAGTTTAAAAAATGTCATCATGTGCACCTATCAATAGAGGCTTAAACCTCCGAATAAAAACACACAGTAACAATAAACATTCTCTTCTTTCTTTCTACACTATTAATATTTCTCTTTATATTTCTTTATTTATTACCTATTCTTTATTTATTTATTTAGTTATCTTATAACATTAAGATCAATTTTAGTAGTTTATTATTCCTAAAATAAGAAATAAATTTAATTTTATCTCGTAAAAATAAAGAAATAAGACAACAAATAAACAATTTTTTTTCCTGATAATTTTCCCGCACGACCTCATTGGGAAAAACAATCAGGACTGAATAATAATACTTTCGTATGTAGAAATTGGAGCTGGGCTCAGCAATTAGCAGCAGCTGAAGCTGAGAGTGTTTGTTTCTTTTCATCACACTTCATCAATTCCATCCATGGAGTTCGAGGTGAAGCTTGTTGCCGCCATCGACAATTGCTTCGTCTCCCTTCCCCTCCCTCTCATCCAAACTCTCCAATCCACGCGCTCCTCTCCTCTCCCTCACATACTCGCCCTCGACCTCTGGTTCGTCGCTTGGTCCGGCGCCACTTCTTCTTCTCCCTCCGCCATCGAGGTAACTACTGCTGCCACCACCGTTCTCATTATCACTTTTTTTTTCTGTTAAATTCGATTCGTGTTCTGAACAATTCGGTTGCATAGGTTTCGAAACAATTTGCGGAGTGCATTTCGTTGCCGAATCACGGTACTGTTCAGGTGAGAGCTGCTTCCAATGTGGCTCATGCTTCTCTTGTTACGATAGAGCCTCACACCGAGGATGATTGGGAGGTTTTGGAACTCAATTCCGAACAAGCTGAGGCTGCTATCCTCAACCAGGTTTTTGTGATTGCTGTTCATTCACTCCTCCAACATGGCATAGTTCAATACATGGATTAATTGAAACCTGTGAATATTAAGTCTTTTTTTTATATATATAATATATAAAAAGAAAAAGAAGCAAAGATGGTTAAATAGGCAGCTAGAATTAGTATGATTTCGCAGGATGGCATAAATCTTAAGCTAAGAGAGAGAAATGGTGATTTCGAGTTCAACATGGATCAATTAAACTCTAGAATTCAGGAAAGTTAAAGCTAAAGCTTATGGAATATAGTTAGTGTGTCTTGAAGTATCTGATACACGGTGACTATTTTGAAGTGTGAGTAAAGTAGACTGTTTATATGAAATGCCAAGTTGGAATGCTTTTATTTTTTATTTTAAAACTGAGTCCTAAATAGGAATGCTACAGTTTGAAGATAGTTCTGGATGGGAATGTGATAACTAGTGAGAATTACAGTTATAACTCCTTGTGATTGGCTCACATGGTTGACATTCTGCTCATATTTGACTTGACTTTTTCAGATTTAGGGGTCTCCTGTTGGTAGGCTAACATGTACTTGTAATGTAAATGTGCATTGAGATTGATGGGCAGCTGCCCTAGATTGCAGATATCATTTCTCAACCTAAATTCTTTTTTGTAACAATGAAAAATTGTGTATTTTCAATGCTTTTATTGTCGTTCGTGATGATATATTTTCTATTACTTTAGAGTTTAGATTGGTTACAGGTCTCTGTTCTACCATTTATTTGAGTTTTTTGTCCTAGTCTGTTGTGTATTACCCTAACATAATGCTGCTGATGGCTCGATGCAGGTCAGGATTGTTCATGAAGGGATGAGATTTCCTTTGTGGTTACATGGTCACACCGTCATCACATTCCATGTCACTTCTGTTTTCCCGAAGAAAGCGGTGGGTAAGATGATGCCTGTATTATATGGTTATCTTTTTGAATTTTTAAGTAGGAGGGTATTGCACGTTGGGAGTGGATGGTATTTTGTTCAGTACTTCAGGTCAGGATTGTACTCAAATGTGAACTAGTCACGTTTGAATTCCTAACTCAAGAATATTGTCAATATGTATTGTTAGACTAGAGCTAACTAACATGTGAGAAATTTATCAGTACAACTCATGCCAGGAACTGAAGTTGCCGTTGCTCCCAAAAGGCGATCTAGAATCCTGTGATAAGGAACAAACTGCAAAGATGCTTCTCCGTATACAAGATCCAGGGGTATTATGTCATACCAGAACTGATGTCAAAGGTGTTGAGCTCCATATGGGGCTCACTTCTGTTGTTTTTGTTCACCCAGAAACAGCCAAGCACTTCTCTTTTAACATGCTTCAGCCAGTTTCCTTAGTACCAAGAATATCCAAGGAGAATGCCAATATTTCGAAAACTAATGTTTTGAAATCCAAAGGCGGGTCACCTGGCAATGAAGTTGAGAATGGAAATTTAACTGACAAGAAACAACATCGACAAGCTGTTGTTCATCTCTTATTTTCAGAATCTGTGGCTGCAGGGCATGTGATGTTAGCCAAGTCTCTTCGCCTCTATTTGAGAGCTGGCCTACATACATGTATGTCAAATTATACTTATATCTATCTTACGAACTCATAAACTTGAACTTGAGTATATGTGGAATGTGCATACTCATAAATTTGATTATTGAGGATATAACAAATTTTTTTCTTGCATTTTGAATTTGTATCATGCTGGTATGATGGTAATCAGGGAATAAGGTGTCTGTTATTTTAAAAGCACTGGAATTTTCCTGCACTTAGACTTGATGTGGAGATTTCATGGCTTTGGGAGCAAAGTAGTAAGTCAACATATATCAGTCCAAAGGCCAATGGCACACTCATTATTCACCATTAAAATGAACAAAATATCCATTTCAGAGAGAGAAAGCAGAAGAACAATGTAAAAACGTATTAGTAACAGACTATGAACCAGCTTTGCCCATAGGACAAATTGGAAGTCTTTTATCTGTTTGTATCTCTGTTTTTTTCCTTGATCTTCTTTTCTAAGTCACATTATATGTTCTTTATTAAATAAGATTAAAATCAGTTAATTATGCTGCTATAGTTTGTTTCGCCTTTATCTTTGGATAGGTGGAAATCATGCCATGCGTTGTGTTGTTTAATATATATATTTCAATTTCAGCTGAAACCTTTATCTCTTTTTTCAGTTTTCGTACGATTCTGAAGTGAATATATTCTTTCTTGGTTGTACAGGGGTTTATTTGAAAGCATATGATATCATTAGGGAGAAAAGTATTCCATCCATCACTTTTTCTCCTTGTCAATTCAAACTATTAAAGCAGGATAGTTCTGCTGAGAAAGATGGTCTGGATAGCCACAATAATCACATGAATGGAAAATTACTTGCGAAATCTATGTCAGGTGACTTTGTGGACCCTATAGATTGGTCAATTAACAATGAAGTTGTTGCAGCTCTTTCTGATGAATCCAACTGCAAAGCAGAGGAAGAGAATGCAAATCAGTCTCAGAATCAAAAGGGGATAAAGAGTCTTGTTCGGCTGTGGTATATTGCACAACTTGAGGCAATTACTTCTATTACGGGTGTAGAGGTTAATTCATTGGTCATGTGTAGCCAAACTTTGCTTGATTTCAAATTAAACTGTCACAACCTTGGGGATAATGGGAGAGCTCCCCTACCTTATAATTCTTCAGAGAATAGTGGCAAGACTGCTGAAGTGTTATTTATTTTGACTTTTGGTGATGAACATCTGCATCATGGGAAACCTAATGCATACAAAGTTGCTCTTGGTAAAAGCCTTAAAAGTATCAATATAGGCGATCTGCAGCTTTTTGAAGGGATGAAATTGGGTGATCCCGTGTCTATTCATTCTATTGAAGAGACAGCATCTCAAGAGCACATTAGTTCAAATGTATCTTTACTTAGCTGGATGGAGAAACCAGCTTCTGATATTATTAATCGTAAGTTTTTCTTTTCTATTTTTTGTTAAAGTGTCCATAACTTATCCACTTTATTCATTGTTTTCATCACCATTCTCATTTAGCAAAACATTAAGTGATTTTTGTTATGCCATTTATATCATATTTGTTAGCAGATGTACAAACTAAAATTGTTTGAACATGAATATGATTCACGATCGAGCACTATGAAGCCATTTTATCCTTTTATCTGACCCCATTTAGTGAGGAGTGGCTTAACTATTGTTGTGGCAAACAAAATTGATGCTGCATATATTCAAATTTTTTTTATTCTAGGATTTCGCAATAATTCATATGCTGGGAACTTGGCTAGAAACATTGCTGCTTATTTCTATCCCCTTCCCCCCCCAACCCCACCAATGACTTGACTACCACTTGCTAGTTTGTGCTTGACAATTTAGTGGGCTCTCCATTGGTCATGCTGATGCAATTATTGCATTATCCTCATCCATTTGAGTATGAGAAATGCGCATCTTTTAGCTAATAAATTGAATGACGCCTGTTTTATATGGTGAACTTATTTGTTACTTAACTGTGATCCATTAAAAGGCCTCTTGGACTTAGTTTGAGTCTTTAAGGTGCAAGATTTTTGTCTCACCCCTTGATGCTGCTGCTCATTAATTTGAATTTAGTCAGTTAATTATCTACAATGGTTGCATCCTCATGCAATTGGATGCCATTTGGTGATAACCTTGTATTTTGGATGATTGCAGGGATGTTGGTATTGTTATCTTTGAAGTGTGGTCTGTGGTTTGGTTCATGCAACTTGCCACTCCCTGGACATGTTTTAGTACACGGACCACCAGTGAGTACAGTTTAATTTCACTGTCTTATGAAATCCAATGTTGAATGGATTTGGCTGTTATCAGATTAGAAGCTCAAATTTCTGCATGTTGGTGATCAAATATTTTGAGCCATGAACCTTTTTTAACTCTTCATTACTCGTTATACTGCCTTTTAAGGTCGTTTTTACTGGATGCTTCTCATTCCGAGCTCGGGATTTGGCTACCTTTTTAAGCTTCCATATGTCTAGTGTTGCTTTCTTATATACCTTCTGATTAAAGACATAAAACAAAATGTATCTTTCAGTGAATTATCTTTGCATTTAAAATTTGTTTTATTATTTATTTGTTTATTTAATTTATTTATTTTGCAGGGCTCTGGGAAAACTTCATTATCAAGGGCTGTAGCCAAATCCCTTGAGAATCATAAAGATATCTTAGCACACATGTATTGATATTCATTTTAATTATTCTTTTTTCATTTTTCTTTGTGTTGCTCCTGTTTGGATTTTGATTTTCAATACAATACAGAGTTTTTGTGCCCTGCTCAAAACTTTCTTTGGAGAAGGTCCCAATAATTCGCCAAGAACTTACAAACCATGTAATGGAAGCTTTAAACCATGCGCCCTCCATCGTAATCTTTGATAATCTTGATAGCATAATTTCAACTTCTGATTCCGAAGGATCTCAGCCCTCAACATCTGTTGCTGGACTCTCAGATATTTTGGTTAACATCATTGATGAATATAGGGTAAGAAATACAAGTCTTGTGATATTTTTCCTGATCAAGACATTCAAATCAAACTTTCTTATACTTATATGCATAAATAAATTCTATTTTTCTGAAAGCTGAGAATAATGGAAATACATAGTAAGAAATACACAAAAAGGTTAAATATACGAGAACTTCACTTTGATACATAATCATTTATTTCTGTACTGCACACTGGAACAGGAGAAGAGGCAAAAATCATGTGGATTTGGACCGGTCGCCTTCATAGCTTCCATACAGTCACTGGAGAAACTGCCACAGTCTTTGAGCTCTTCAGGTATGCTTTTTGTGCGTAAAACATATATCCAGTTCCAGTATATTTTAAAACGAATCTTGACTTTGGCAATCTTTTTTTTTTCCCCATGTGTATGTGTTTTTTCTCATGTTCTAGTTGCTAACTTCTTATTCTACTGTCATTAGGACGCTTTGATTTCCACATACAGTTGCCAGCTCCTGCAGCTTCAGAGCGTAAAGCTATGTTGAAGCATGAAATTGAAAGGCGTCACTTGCAATGTGGTGAAGACATCCTACTGGATGTGGCTGTCAAATGTGATGGTTATGATGGCTATGATCTGGTATTCCAGTTCCTTGAACACAGTTGTGCATCAGTAGACTTTTGTTTTGTAAAATTTTCATAAGTCAATTTTGTTGATATTTATCATTATGTGCCTTCAGTTGCAGATTTCTTGTCTTACTTCAATACTTATTTTGGGTTAGAGTTGTTTTCATCTTTTAGTTTATTTACATCAGACCTCTTCATTGGTGGCGGTGGAGGGGAGCCGCCTTCTCTCTTTTCTCTTTCTTTTGCATTCAGTCAAATTTTCATGCACAAATCCAATTAGTGAATATGGAATGTAAAAATCACCTTTTTTGTTACGTTAAAAAATTTCAAACATGCTCTTGTTTTCACTCAGATTAGTCATTAATTCGTTATTTCCATGGTTTCACCTGCATTTCGCTGTTCATCGATTTTTGCCATCAAATGCTGCCAATAATGAGCACGAGAGTCCTGCTTTACTAAGAGAGGATTTCTCCCAGGCAATGCATGGTTTTCTTCCAGTTGCAATGCGTGACATCACAAAGTCTGCATCTGATGATGGTCGTTCTGGATGGGATGATGTGGGTGGCCTCGTTGACATCCGAAATGCTATTAAGGAGGTTTGACTTGTTGAAATATTTGAATGCTCGTCTTCTTGGTTTATTTTGTATGTGCTTCTTTATGACATTCTTGTGCGTTAACATCTTTTATGTTTCTGTTAAACCATTTTCAGATGATAGAGTTGCCATCAAAGTTTCCAAAAACTTTTGCACAAGCACCATTGAGGTTGAGGTCAAACGTCCTTTTATATGGTCCTCCTGGTTGTGGCAAAACTCACATTGTGGGTGCTGCTGCGGCTGCTTCATCGCTTCGATTCATATCAGTGAAAGGACCAGAGCTGTTGAACAAGTATATTGGTGCTTCTGAACAAGCCGTAAGAGGACTATTAGACATTCTTTTAGGATATTATTGGTGTATGCCTTTGTCTACTTAAGAGTTTCTTTACTCACTTATTTTGCTTCAAAAGAAAGTTTCCCTGGTTATTTGTCATAAATGTCCAAGATTAACTTTTTTTTTTTTAACTCTGAGACATCGGATCTTAAAACCGTTAGATGACCTAGGCTGATAGTTCTTAGATTCATTTCATATTGAAGTTATTTATTTTCTCTTCAAATGTCTCAGTCTGAGTCTTGAACGCTGGTTTCAGGTTAGGGATATATTCTCTAAAGCAGCAGCAGCAGCTCCTTGCTTACTATTTTTTGATGAGTTTGATTCTATTGCTCCTAAGAGAGGGCATGACAATACTGGAGTAACTGATCGTGTCGTTAATCAAGTTAGTATATTTATCACTTTTTTGGCTTTATACTTTGTTGAACAAAATCTGACTGTAATATGTATTTGATTTTCAGTTTCTGACCGAGTTAGATGGTGTTGAGATTTTAACTGGTGTATTTGTATTTGCTGCTACAAGGTTAGTATTTCAAGCATGCGTTAATTTATTGCGTTAATTTATTGGAAGTAAACTTGGAAAGAGTTTGAGTTCAAATAATGTCGCATATGAAAGACTAAAACTTCAAATTGTTAGAAAATTTTCCTTACCATGTTGGAACTGTGGCTTACTTCAAAGGTTCATAAAATATTCATTCATGGCTGGTTTCATATTAATACTTCACATTCATGGCTGGTTAGGACACAGATTATACAATTAAGGACGTGTTTGTTTCTTCTGACTATCTTTTGAGATATAAAGAAAGAACAAGAGGGAAATGGATATTAGTCATTGTTTGTACTGATATCTGTTTTATGTTGAGCAGTAGACCGGATTTACTTGATGCGGCACTGCTGAGACCTGGTAGGTTAGATCGACTTCTTTTCTGTGATTTTCCATCTTGGCATGAGAGATTGGAAATTCTGACTGTTCTTTCTAGAAAGGTATGTTTGCTGTATATAGTTTTCCATGTTTTGTTCTTGTCTGCAGAGTGCTTTGAGATTTTTATTTCTTAGGTAAATGTTTTGCGATAAAATGTTCAACACCTACTTGTTTTCCATTGGAATCATAGCCTTAGATATCTAAGCAAGAGAGAACATCCAATGTTGCACTAACAATCTTCCAAATAGGCAGTTAACCCATCATAATTTTCAATTTCAATATTTTGGATTTTCACAAGGTGGTTTTTGCACCGAGTCTTTTTGTTTCTACTACTTCAAGTTTACCTTCATCCCTGTTGTGAATATATTTCTGTGGTCTTAATCAAAATAACTCTTTCTGATTGATGCAGTTACCAATGGCGCATGATATAGATTTGGCCACAGTAGCTAAAATGACTGAGGGATTCAGTGGAGCTGACCTCCAAGCTCTCCTCTCAGATGCACAGCTCGCAGCAGTCCATGAAGTTCTGGACAATTTGGGTGCCTCTGCGCCGGGTAAAGCACCAGTTATTACAGATGCTTTACTGAAGGCCACTGCCTTGAAGGCTAGACCATCTGTTTCAGAAGAAGAGAAAAGGAGACTCTACAGTATCTATGGCCAGTTCCTGGATTCAAAGAGATCTGTTGCTGCTCAGGTTTGTTTCTTTACCCCTCTTATTTTCTCCTTCTCAGTCTCTTTGTTTGTGTCAAGTCTTTATGCTCATGGTTCTGTTTAGAAACATATTTAACCAAGGGTAGCGGGCCTAGGGCCAGATGCTCTGAATAAACCTCTGCTTGCTTCATAACCTTACCAAGAGGAAATGCTACTTTCATTGAGCTAACGTAGTTTCATTCTAAGATATACTATGCATTCTTTCTGTGCTAAGAGTGAGGAGGCAGTGTTGGAATTTTAGCTGCTTTAGTATTGGGGAACTGACACCATGAGCTTTATTAAGTGAAAAAATTAGTTCTGGTTATTGACAATTTATTGGCAACTTTTGCAGACATCTTTCGTGTTTGATGCAGACATCTTTTGTGTTTGAAAGTGACTAAATATCAATTGTAGCCTTTCATTAGTGGAAAAAATAAATGAAAATTCTTCATTTTAAATCATAGTACATTAGGTGTTGTAAATTTTGAAATCTCAAATATCAAATTATATTGAGTGATTGGAAATTATGATATCATGACTAACTGTTAAAGGTCGTCAGATTGTGGTATGATACTTAGTTACGTGAATGCTCTTTTAATGCGTTTATTGTATGCACTTTCTCAAATCACGTGTAAATGTGCAAAGAATAAAATCACTCCGTCATCTGAATCACAACAGAATAGAATTATGTAATCACTTATGATATGAGCAAATTCTTTATTTCCCTGAATTGGTTAATAGTAATTAAACTCATGCAACATTTTCTTTACCAAGTGTTTATTATCTTTGTACCCACAAAATTTATCAGGCACGTCACTTGACTAACCATGTTTTTATTTCGTCATTCGGTTAACATGCTGCAGTCAAGGGATGCCAAAGGCAAGAGAGCAACTCTAGCGTGACAATTTGTTCACGTAATAAAGTGCCAATTTTGTTCATACTTCAAAGAGTAGAAGCTGCTACTTGGTCATTTCTCAAGAAAGCTGCTCTGTTCATTTGTACCTAATTATAGCAATTTGTACAGGAGTTGACTGTGATTCAACTCATCGTGTGTTGTATTACATAAAGTGAATTCTCCTTCCTATGTTGCATTGTTGCCAATAAAATATCAGAAGAAAAAAGAGTTATGTACAAACTTATAGTAGGTATGAATAGTATAATCCTCGTTGCAGACTCCACCAGATATTTCAAGCTTGTGCCAATTTTACTTTTTCTCAGTTTCCTCTTTCATGAAAAACCATAAGAGGAGGGTGAATATTGAATAATCATTTGCAATTGTAATGATCCCAATTAACCTTATTACCAGGGTTTTTAACGGAGTTGCCAAAATTTGAGCTTATGTTTAGGCGTGTAGCTACCCATAGTCCTTGGATAAACCTTTTCTTACTAGTTTAGTTTCTGTGCATTTACAATGTAAAATAAGCTGAACAAAAAAAATTATCCGAGAAAAATTCAGGCATCAATAAAAATAGTCTTAAAAATGGAAACGAAAACGAGAACAAAACTAATATTAGATCGACAAAAAAATAATTATTTTAATGTAAAAGATTAAGCTCTAAAATTGTGTTAAACATAGAAACATAAAATTTTGTAGAATTGTGTTTATTAGGTAAGACATGGACAAAAACATTGTGTTCCAGAGAATATAGAAACACTAAACTAAAAAACAGCTAACGAGTTGTAACTCAAATGACATTGTCTTTTTATACTGACTTAGATGGTAGATTTGAGTCTTTTTATTTTTCGAGAAAAAAAAATAAAAAAAACCATCAGCACAAATTTTTTTAAAAATATATATAAAAAAAACGGAAAAAACACATGAGAAGGGAAACAAAAGCAATGAGATTGTCGAGCTTGGGTTGCAGCCTCTGCGTGGTGTGAGAACGAGACTCAGAAAAAGAAAAGAGAGAGAAAGAAAATCGAAGGCCACGAAGCTCGCATCGCTTCCCAGAAGAAGACGACGCTTCCCAGCTGTTCCGTTTTGGGTACGTAACTCTCTGCAATTCTTCTCTTTCTCCCTTTGTCTTTCTCTTCATTCTTCCGCGCGTTTCATCGATCTCTCACTTTTCCCTTTTTTTATTTTATTTTATTTTATTTTATTTTTTATCACTTCAACAACATCTCTTTCTTCTTGTGTTTACATTACTGGTCGCATTAGCCTCCAAATTATGAATTTTTCTACCAATTTAAAGAAACCCTTTTCGGGAGTGCTTCAATTTTCTGCGTTGCGGGTAAGTTCTTGATGATTTTTCCTATTAGGCTTTCGCATTTGAAGGGTTAATTTGACCTAAATTTTTTAATTTTTTCTTATGTGGGTAATGCAAATGGTAATCTTATAATCTAGTTGTTTTTTGGGTCTTTCCGTTGCGCAATTTTTTTATTTTTAAATTCTAGGGTTCGTAGCTCTTTCGAAAATCAACTAGTTGGAACACAAGGGCTCAATTAGTTCCCTTTGTAACTTTTGGAGAAAATGGGGTCTCACTGTTTTTTCTATCCAATCTCATCGTTAACTATGTGGGAGTATCAGAATTTGATTGGAGTTTGCGTTCCCAGTTTCTCATATGTTAAATGGACAGAAACCTCTTTTCATTCTTAAGCCTGAACTATTCCCTGGGTCATTGGGTGTAATTTTATCAATTATTTAGTTTGGACCTTAAAATTTTAAATCTCCTATATTTTAATCACCTGATCGAGTCTAGTTCATGCATTATTTAACCTTCATCAGTTGGTTGGATAGAAGCGGACTGAAAATTAACTTTCAGGAATCAAGAGGATTTGAGTATGGCTGAATGGGTGTAACTTTTGTTTTGTACGAAAAACTAAAAATAATAGTTTCACATAGTTCTGCCTGTTGGTGAGGATTGGGTAATGTCACGTTTACAATGCTGAGTTTATGGTTTTTTTCAAGGGCTTGTCATGCAATGGGTCCTCACCATTCACATATGTTGACTACTACTTTTTACTAAACCATTTTATTTTAGAGGAGGAGAGTACATTATGTTGACTATAGCTTTTATTTTATTATGGAAAGTTTGTAATAAATAGGAAATATTTGCCAGTATATTTGTTATTGTAGCCAAATATGTTAGAAACACTTCAATTTGTTAACAACCCATGATTTTTGTCACACCATTCAAAAGCTAATCCTATTTTGCGAATAGTTTCTGGGCATGTATTGGTCGAGCTGTGTAGCAGTGCTGTTTAATTTTTTACGAACTTATTATTTGAGTTAGTTATGTTCTTTGTTTTTATGCCTGTTTAAGTTTTGGGTTGTTTTACTCTGTCAAATACTGTCATTGATGAGGCTTTTTCAAGCTACACTACATCAGCTCGTGAGATGTAACTTTACAGTATCTGGGCCTTATATTTTGCATTTATTGCCCGAGACATATTGGCTAGACTTAAATGTTGAAATGAAACTGCAACAATCATTGTTTATTTATCTTTTGTTATTCTATAATTGCGATGCACAAATCCCATTATATAACATCCAAAGGTAATGCCAAATCTTTCATTAGCAGTATGTACTGCAAACCTATTGTCTCTTTAGATAATTATCCAACCTTGGATATATTGGTTTTGCAATAAAAAAGAAAAAAAAAATCATTTTCAATCACCTACAGTTTCTGTATTTCTGTATAGTACTCAATATTTCAGGTGCATGATGTTCATTTACTTTTATTTATCCTCCAGAATCATTCTGCTACATGATGCTGAAGAAGTGACACAGAAATTTATTCAGTGCACAGAACACTGATACCCATGGCAGGACTTGTCTCTGGGGAACTGTCACATCATGGAGCACCTGATGGCAACTCTTCTAAAAGTTCTAAGGACACCCAGGAAGAAACACTGGGTCGCTGGTATATGTCCAGGAAAGAAATAGAGGAGAATTCCCCGTCAAGAAAAGATGGAGTTGACTTGAAGAAAGAGACATATCTGCGCAAGTCATACTGTACATTCTTACAGGATTTAGGCATGAGACTTAAAGTGTGAGTTTTCTGCTATTAATTTTATTGTTTGTATTTCATCTTTTCTTTCAGGCATCTCATTCACATACTTAGTGGTATTTCTTTGGATTGCTCCGAAAAATTTTGTGCTTACCAGACCTTATTTTACTTCTTATTTCTTTCTCTGTCTTTCTTCCAACCTGCTACTTACTAATTTTAATATAGTTGTGCGTCTGAATGATACTTCGAACCAACACAGTCTTGTATAAAGAAAGTACTTTGATGCAACTTTTTTATATAGTCGGTGCCCTTGGCAGATGGATGGAATTTACCTTTTAAACATATGGTTTGTTACTCTCCTTCTTGCAGGCCTCAGGTTACTATAGCTACAGCGATAATATTTTGTCATCGGTTCTTTCTTCGACAATCTCATGCAAAGAACGACAGAAGGGTAGGTTGTACTTTAAAATAGATATTATTGGCATTTTACTTCTCCAAATCTTTATTAGGTTTCATTTTAATTTGGGATAATATCTTTGTGCTCATGCAAGGTGGTGTTCTGTGTAGAAACCTTTTTTAAATTTCATGTTAACTTTTCCTTTGGATTAGAGGTGGCAGATACTTAGGGAAGTTTTTCTTCCACATGTAATTTTCAAGTGTTCAAAGAATATGCCTGATATTGGGTAGCTAGTCAATCCATTTTTAAATTAAGCTGCAATATGAACACCTATAAATTGTGTGATATTGCTGTATAAAGCAAATTTATTTGATAAACATGGAAGTGATATTTCATAAACAATACAGAATTGAGTTTATAGACCTACAACATCTTTATCTGTTTAACATATGCAAAAGTTTTCATGATAATGCTTCTAACTTCTAAGCTGAGTGCAGTACTTATTTCTTTAATCGTGATTTGCAATTTTTGTACAATTTTCACATCAGATGAGTTTTTTTACTCTGTGAAGTCTTGAATTAGAATAATTTGAAGCTGAATTGATCTTAATTTGCAATTTTTTTCAGTTTTCTTTTGTCCAATTATACTTAAATGGAAGTTCAACTTCTTTAACTGTTCTAATTTTTTAGGTTTCAAAATATTAAACACTTTGGCACCTTCTTATATGAGTGCTCGTAAAAATTATCCAATATCAGGAGTGATAGGAATTGAGCCACGTGATGGGCATTGGATAGAGTGAGTTTTTAGTTACATAAATAGAGGAATGCTAGAGGGCCAGTAGAATTTATTGGTTTTGGCCAGCAGTTTGCCAGCAATATTTAAAAATGTTGGCCAAAAATGTTTTGGTGGATTGCTAGACTAAAGGAATTAGGTTGATGGCTAAAAGTGCTGACCAAAAAACAATAAATTTTGCTGGACCTTGAGCCTTTTTCATAAATATCATGAGAGAATGAGAGAGGTATAAGACAAGAAGCTATAATTGGAAAAGCACAGGATTTCTTGAGTATCTTGAATCGTTGTATTTCCATATTGATGAACATACATGCTTTCTATAATATCCTTATCCAGTTCGATTAAGGATCTTGTAGTAATGTTATATCTTTAGATTACATAACTGGAATCTCATTATTCACTTGGTATACATCTTTTTGCAGACCATTGCAACTGTCTGTATGTTCCTTGCTGGGAAGGTTGAAGAGACTCCTCGTCCATTGAAGGATGTTATTCTTGTTTCTTACGAGATCATTCACAAAAAGGATCCTGCAGCTGCACAAAGGATAAAACAGAAGGTGTTCTATTACTGCCGGTGCATTGACCAGTTCATTCACATGCACAAAATTCTTTCACATACAGCCATTCTTTTCACTGTTTGTACCTCTCCATCAATGGAGTATAGTTCAATTTTCTATTTACTTCAAAACTAGGCCCCTCTCCAGTTTGTCAGTTTCTAGTCAATACATTCTCTATTTAGGTTATAGAAACATGGTTGATGCCATGGCCTCAATATTGAAATCCTATAAAATGTTCATCTGACTTGTAAATTGTGGAAAGTTTTCAAATGATTTTCATTTTAGTGCATTGTTTGGATATATCATTTAGAAAATGATATTCTGCCCTCCTTTTATTGTATAGTTGATCTGATTCCACCATTTCACTCTTGTAGCTGTATTGATAAAGTATCTGTTGGCATCTTTTGGACTTTATTCTTTCCCTCCACTTTCCTGTATATTTGGTTCTATTTATTCTAACTTGTTACATATAAATTTGTTCAATAGAATTGGTAAATGATGCAGGATGTATATGAGCAGCAGAAAGAACTAATTTTACTTGGAGAGAGGGTTGTACTGGCCACTTTAGCATTTGACCTGAATGTTCAACACCCCTATAAGCCCCTTGTCGAGGCTATAAAGAAGTTCAATGTTGCAAAGAATGCCCTTGCACAAGTTGCATGGAACTTTGTTAATGATGGGTATGATTTAGTTGCTATTTGTTCTAATCTATCCTTGTTGAATCTATTTTGTTTATACAGATATATATTTGTTTACACACTGCAAAGTGGCTTTCAGGCTGAGGACATCGCTCTGCCTGCAATTTAAGCCACATCATATTGCAGCAGGTGCCATTTTCCTTGCTGCCAAGTTCCTGAAAGTGAAGCTTCCATCAGATGGGGAGAAGGTTTGGTGGCAAGAGTTTGATGTCACCCCACGTCAACTAGAGGGTTGGTGTCATCCCCTCAATCACTTGCATATTCAGATAGTTAACCCGATTGGACAGCCTTTGTTCCCATGGCTTTGTTCCCATGGCTTAATGCTATGATAATTTCTGTCATTGCCATGTGTATGGATGGTTATCTTTTACCGATCATGTTAGGCATTTTCTTCAAGAGAACAAACCCAGTTTTGCTCATGGGTAGTTTGTTGTTATAGATAGAATATCCTTTTGTGTTGTAATAGCTGGATGCTTCTGCTTAGCCTTCTGAGTCTGTGTTTATGTTGTTTTGCAGAAGTTAGCAATCAAATGTTGGAACTCTATGAGCAGAATAGAATACCACCATCTCAAGGAAGTGAAGTAGAAGGAAGTGGTGGAGGGGCAACGAGATCTGCTACAAAAGCTCCTGGTTTGAATGAGGAGCAGGCCTCAAAACATACATCCTCACATCCAGCTCCGCATCACTCATCTGCAGAAAATCATGTGGTAGCACCTAGGGGAACAGAAAACCAAAGCAATGATGGGAGTGCAGAAATGGGCAGTGACATTACTGACCACAAGGCTGACCTGGAAATAAGAGAGTCCCGGAACTCTGAACAGTTTCCTCTGAAAGATAACAAGAGAGAAGTAGCAAATAGATCTAAATCTGGGACCGAACGCATAGTTTCAGGAGACCAGGATAGAATTGTTGGGACAAAGGAGGCTTCAGAAGTAGGAAGGAGGGATGATCTGGGTTCGCATAAGTATAGCAGTGTCGGTCGAAATATGGAGCTTCGTGAAGGTCCTGTTGGTCACTCACCCAAAGAAGCAATGAAGATGATTGACACAGACAAAGTGAAGGCTGCACTGGAAAAAAGGAGGAAGGAACGAGGGGAAATGACCTTAAAGAAAGATGTCATGGATGAGGATGATCTCATTGAGAGGGAGCTCGAAGATGGCGTTGAATTAGCAGTTGAGGACGAGAAAAACAAGCGCGAGAGAAGACGGAACTGGTCTAAACTGGACGAGGCAGATCACGGTGACCATGAGGAAACCGGAGATGGTAAACACACAAGCATGAAGGGACAATTACAGAAAGACATGAATGCAGACAATGCAGAAGAGGGGGAGATGTTAGATGATGCTTCATCCCTGTCTAACAATCGCAAGAGAAAGATGGGAAGTCCTCCTCCGGGTAGGCAACCGGAGATGAAAAAGCGGGGTACTTCCGGTCTCTCTGAGGATGGAAATGTGAAAGGTAGAGTTGGCTATGACTATGAGGAATGATGAGGAAAAATCCTTGCTGAGGTGAATGTTCTACTGTCCTTGATTTGGTTTCTGTGATTTGCCTTAGAAAGTTGCAAATGAATGAATTTGGAGGATGCTATGCTCTTGTATGCGTTGCACATTTCTTATTTAAGGAACGGAATGCCTCAATTTTGGTAGTGACATTGAAAGCTTACCTATTTAATATGTATTTCTACCTGAGTTCCCTTCCTTAAAAAAAAAGAAGGAAAAAAATTCAATGATCGAGATTTGAGAGCTGTAATTGGCAAAGCAAGAATTTCAAGTATCTGTTAGATCTATCTACCTCGGCTACTTAAGAAAAGTAACACGTCAGTTTCAACCCATAGAGAATTGGGTTGAGAATCCACTGAATGTTACCATTTCACTTAAATATATAAATGCAATAGATATGTAAGTGAATTTAAACACTTCATTTCGTCCAAACACCAAAATGATATTGGTCTACCATTTTGTTATCTTTTGTATTTTTTGTCAATACAATTTCATTTATTAGAAATGCGGGCCTAGCCAGATACATGATACGTTCCATGCAACCCTACCAGCGCTGAAGAGGTGTGTTAGTTTTCATTCTCCCGTTCATGAGTCTGCCATTAAACATCTCGTCCACTTTTCTGTTACCCTACCATCGACATTTCCATCACGAAACTAAAATATAAGATCTTAGATTTGAGAATATAAGCTTCACTATATTGGCGCAGTCTCCACCCTCATTAACATGTTTTTACTGAAAATAACAGAATGGATGGATGAATTAAGGGTCAACATGGAGAGCTAGTTCTCCCTAGAAGGATTAAAGCCAAATTTGCTTGCTGGAGGTGGCTCTAATTAGACGTTAGGGTTTGCGATTTGCATCGTTATGCAAATTTGTATTTTCTTGGATTGTTTTATAATTTTAGATTCTTCTGGGAGTCTAAGACTTTGTTGTAATATAATACTTTTAGAGGTAACTATCTAAAATGTAGGGTGGTAATATTTGTTCATAACAGCTTAGGAGGCACACATTAATATTTGTGTATAACATTTCCTTCACAATATTAAACCAAAATACTAAATGTAGGGTATGTCTAAAATAAGCACAACAATTATGTATTTATTAGATGTGCCATATTTATATAGACTATTAGATTTTATTAGATGAAAATTAAAAACTAATATAAAAGAAGAATATTGATGGACTCTAATAAATACAGAATATTTTAGTATATAAATAAATGCTTTAAATGACCATACTTTAATACATAATACTTTAAATAACAACAGAATCTTTTATTCTCAAATAATTAAATATAAAATATATAAATACAAAATATATGAGTATTTTTTATTCATTAAAATTAATTAGTATGCAAAAAATTTGTATAATATTAAAAATTATATTAAAATGATATTTTAAATTGTAACATACTAAATCTACACCTCAATTCTCATTGTTCTACCGCACCATAAGTCCATAATCATATCTCATTGTAACAAGACATAATTTAGAATCATATACACACGAATTCATTATAATAAATAAATAAATTTAATTAAGAAACTAAAAAAAATATAAAATAATATTAAATTAAATTGATAAAAAATTATTTAATTTTTCAAAGATAATACATGAAATTATAATTGTTTCGAATTTAGTTTAGAATTTGAAAGATCGAAATTTTGAATATTATAAAAATATTTTGCATAATAAACAATTTTTGTATCTAAAAATTAATTTAAAAAACATAATAAAACTTAAAATAACATTAAATTAAATTCTTGCTAAAAGCTAATTAATTATCAAAGTTTATTATAGTCCAATATATTAGTTTTTTTTTTCAACTTATAAGACTTCAATTAGGTAAAAAGACTAAAGTCTGTTATACTCAAATGGCATAGTCTTTTCATCCTCATCTACAGGTCTCAGATTCGAGTCTACTTCTAACTTTGGAAAAAAATAAAAAATAATTAAAATTTTTATTTTATATTACTTGATAAATAATCAACTTATTATATTCAAAATTTATTAATTAACTGCTTTTGTTAAAGATATTATTATATAATATAAATTTTCATG
>NC_029775.3:31093007-31105771 GCF_000817695.3 Arachis duranensis
TTTATATAATAATATCTTTAACAAAATTAGTTAGTTAATAAATTTTGAATATAATAATCTAATTATTTGTCAAGTAATATAAAATAAAATTTTAATTATTTTATATTTTTATATTACAGTTTAAAATATTATTTTAATATAATTTTTTAATATTATAAAAATTTCTTGTATAATAATTAATATCAATGAATAAAGAATATTCATATTTTTTGTATTTATATGTTTTATATTTAATTATTTAAGAATAAAAGATTTTGTTTCCATTTAAAGTATTGTTATTTAAAGCATTTATTTATATATTAGAATATTATATATTTATTAGAGTTCATCAATACTCTTCTTTTATATTAGTTTTAGATTTTCATTTAATAAAATCTAATGTTCTATATAAATATAGCATATCCAATAAACACATAATTATTGTGCTCATTTTAGACATATCCCTAAAAGTAAAAATATATAAATAACAAGAGAACTAACCTATAGAAATTAGACAAAGTATTTGATAGAACTCATGTAAAAGCGCCATTCAATGGAACTGTCTAAAATATTTATAAATTTATCCCAATTTATTATTTTATATTTACACATTTTTAACAAAATTTTTTATATTTTTAAAACAAATCTTCAATTACCGCCACCATGTTCATATATGCCATTCCCTAGACTTCAATATTTATTCACCGGAATCAACACTCGGCATGGACAACTTGGCTCTTGCTGATCATATAGGTTGTGTTCATAACCTGACCCAACACTAAGGTGCATGTCCAAATAAGATAAAAAGCCCCAATCTATAGATTTGCCTCCCCACGTAATCGACCTCCACAGAAGAGGTCGGATTCGATACATACTTCACCCCAAGGAAGTCGGGATCCAAGATTAGCTGGCAGATAACCCTTATTCAAATAAGTAACTGCCCCTAAAATCTCTCAACCCACTTCTAGGAGTCATATCTCAACTTTTCTAAGATAAATGGACGGTTATCCTCCTTAAAAGGTGGAACTACTCTAACGGTGGTTATTGGTTTACCACTATAAATACATTGACACCCCTCAGGTATCTCTAAGTTCCAATACTCTCAAAAACCTGCTTAGCCCCTTACTAACTTAGGCATCAGATTGTCTTTGTAGGTACCACCCCCATTCCTTCACGCACACAAGTCGGACGGCGGCTCCCTAACGCGAACCTAGATGGATACTTCCTCCTTCAGGCGATTGGGCCAACCTAACAAGTCTAGCCCGTTAATCTCCGGTTACCCAGCGTAACATTGGCGCCATTGTCGGGGACCCGAGAGATCAACCAGTAATGGCAGACGAATTCAATGAGGATGGAAACACAGCATCTGATTCTGAGCAAGAGAATCAAGACACTGGCAATAATGACAGAGCGATAGTCACCCACCAAGGAGCGACCAACCAGAACAGAGAATGCCCCTCAGGGGTAAAAGACCCAAAAGAGAACTCCTCTGAGGAACAAGGATCTAGAAAGGAAGGGTAACCCTACGCAACTGACTTCATGGGATTGGTCCATAGCCACCAGGGACGACTAGAACAATTGGAACAAGAACTGGAGCGACAGCGAGAGACAGAGAGAAACTTGAGGAACGAGATTGAGTGACGAAAAGAGCTAGAGGAAAAGCTCTTAAGGCTAGAGTCTGTTCTTAAAAGTTGAAGTTCTCGCAGCGACTGAGAAGATTCCCCCTTAGGAGGAGAGGATCCGTTCAGCGAGGACATCATGAGGGCAAAAGTTCCAAGAAACTTCAAAAACCCTGATATGGACCTCTACGATGGAACCACTGATCCAAAACATCATTTAAGCAATTTCAAAAGTCGGATGTACTTAGTCGACGCTTCTGATGCTATTCGCTGCAAAGCTTTTCCGACAACTCTCACCAAAGCAGCGATGAAGTGGTTTGACAGCCTTCCCCCAAGGTCAGTCACTAGTTTTGACGACCTCTCACAAAAGTTCCTCATGCGATTCTCTATCTAAAAGGATAAGGTAAAGCACGCACCGAGCCTCCTGGGTGTAAAATAAGAGGCCGGCGAACCTTTGAGAGATTACATGGAAAAGTTCAACAATGCGTGCTTGGAGATTCAAGACCTGCCCACGGAGGTAGTGATTATGGACCTAGTAAATGGACTTCAAGAAGGTCCATTCTCCCAGTCCATCTCGAAAAGGCACCCGACCTCCCTGAGCGATGTACAGGAGAGAGCTGAGAAGTACATCAACATGGAGGAAAATGCCAGGCTACGAGAGCCACATTGGCGACCTGGGCACTCTCACTCGTCAAAAGAGAAAGAGAGAGAGAGCCTAAGAAAAAAGAGAAAGTCAGTCTTGAAAGGCCTAGGAGATACCATTCTTATACTCCTCTATGAGTTTCCCTAGTTGATGTCTACAAAGAAATTTGTCATACTGAAAGACTACCTCCCCCTAGGCCCATCAAAAATAAAAAGGGGAGAGGGGGAGTCGTGGCGACTACTGTGAGTACCATAAGCTATATGATCACTCAACAAATGATTGTTACGACCTTAAAAATGTGATAAAAAAGCTGGTCAGAGAAGGTCGGCTGGACAGATATCTCATTGAAAGGTCGGATCATCACGGCAAGAGAAAACAAGATGACGAGGACCGAAGAGATCCACCACCACAAACCCCGGAAAGACATGTACACATGATCTCAGGGGGATTTGGTGGAGGCGGCCTCATAAAGTCATCTCGCAAGAGGCATTTGAAAGAAGTCTACCAGGTCGGAAGCGAGGCTTCCGACCTCCCAACTATCTCTTTTACTAAAGAAGATGGGCAAGACATCATTCATGGACATGATGATCTAGTTGTGATAACCATGATCCTTGCAAATACCCACCTTCACAGAACCCTGGTGGATCAGGGAAGCTCGGCCGACATCCTGTTCAAACCAGCATTTGACAAGCTGGGATTGGATGAAAATGAGTTAAGAGCTTATCCTGATATCCTGTATGGGCTGGAGGACACACCAATAAAGCCACTAGGATTCATTCCCCTACACACAAGTTTTGGAAAGGGGGCAAAATCCAAAACTCTGAGCATCGACTTCATAGTCATCGATGTGGGATCAGCCTATAACACTCTAATAGGCAGGACAACCCTAAACCGGCTCAGAGCAGTGGTGTCTACCCCCCTTCTTTGCATGAAATTTCCAACGTCAGAGGGAATAGCAACCATCAGGGGAGATCAGAAAGTGGAGAGGAAGTGCTACAATGAAAGCCTGAACCTAAGAGGAAAAGGCAATGAGGTGCACACAATTGAGCTCGGAGGAGTCAGAGCTAAGGAGGAGTTACGACCACAACTGGGGGGAAAGACTGAAAAGGTACAGGTAGGAAAAGAGGAAGGAAAAAACACCAACATAGGAGCCAACCTGAAAGAACATTTGAAGCAGAAACTTAGAAGGCTCTTACAAAAGAATTCCGACCTCTTCGCCTGGAAAGCCTCTAACGTGCTAGGGATAGATCCCGAGCTCATGTCACATTAACTGTCAATATACCCCGGTTCGCAACCTGTTCAGCAAAGAAGGCGAAAGCTCGGAGCTGAACGAGTCCAAGTGGTGGAAGAACAAGTGCAATCCCTCTTAGAAGTCGGTTTCATCAAAGAGGTCAAATATCCGGCATGGCTGGCAAACGTTGTGCTCGTCAAAAAGTAAAACGGCAAGTGGAGGATGTGCGTCGACTACACTGACCTGAATAAGGTGTGTCCTAAAGACCCATATCCGCTACCAAACATTGATACCTTGGTAGATTCTAGCTCGGGGTATCAATACTTGTCGTTCATGGTTGCATACTCGAGATATAATCAAATCCTGATGTACAAGCCGGATCAGGAAAAAACGTCATTCATCACGCCTAGAGCAAACTATTGCTATGTGGTCATGCCCTTTGGGCTGAAAAATGCGGGGGCCACATATCAAAGACTAATGAACAAGGTGTTTACTTCTCACCTTGGCAATTTAATGAAAGTCTATATAGACGACATGCTAATAAAAACCAAGGATGAGACCGACCTCTTAACAGACCTCTCGCAAGTCTTCAGCACCATAAGGATGCATGGGATGATGTTAAATCCCACAAAATGCACCTTCGTGGTGGAGGCAGAAAAATTCCTAGGATTTATGCTTACACAAAGGGGGATTGAAGCAAACCCTGACAAGTACAAAACAGTCATTGAAATGAAAAGTCCGACTTGTTTAAGAGATCTCCAGCAATTAAATGGCCAGCTTGCTGCCCTCTTCAAGTTCTTGGCGGGACTAGCATTAAGATCCCTACCACTCTTCTCTCTACTAAGAAATGGATGCCAGTTCGAATGGACTCCTGAGTGCGAAGAAGCATTTCAAGAGTTCAAAAGGATTTTAAGCCAACCTCTCATTCTGACCCGACCTGCAGTTGGGGAAGAACTCGTCCTGTATTTTTCTGTAGTAGACAAAGTTGTAGCATAAGCTCTAATACAGGAAGACAAGGTCGGGCAACATCTCATATATTTCACCAGCAAAGTTCTACAAGGTCCTGGGTTAAGGTATCAAAAACTGGAGAAGTTTGCGTATGCCTTAATAGTAGCCTCTCGAAGACTACGACCTTACTTTCAAGCTCACACAATAAGAGTTCGAACGAACCAGCCCATGAAGCGAATCCTTCAGAAGACGGATATTGCGGGTAGAATGGTTCAATGGGCAATAGAGCTGTCCGAGTTCGATTTAAAGTATGAAACTCGGACGACAATCAAAGCCCAATGCCTCACCGACTTCATGGCAGAATATGCAGGGGATCAAGAGGAAGCGTCTACTACATGGGAGCTATATGTAGATAGATCCTCAAACAAAATCGGAAGCGGTGCAGGCATAATATTAGTCAACCAAGAGGGAACTCAAATAGAAGTCTCCCTCAAATTTGAATTCCCAACTTCTAACAATCAGGCAGAATATGAAGCCTTGATTGAAGAGTTAAAGCTGGCAGAGGAAGTCGGCGCAACGAGAGTAGTTGTGCTCAGCGACTCCCAGGTAGTAACCTCACAAATCAATGGAGAGTACCAGGCCAAAGATCCCAACATGAAGAGATACTTAGAAAAAACTTTGGAGCATCTTAGGCGCTTTGCAGAAACCGAGGTCAAGCATATAACTCGGGATCTCAACAGCAGAGCAAAAGCCCTCTCTAAGCTAGCAAGTACCAAACTTGGGGAGAACAATAGAAGCCTAATCCCAGAAACTCTCTAAGAGCCCTCTGTCACAAAAGTAGAGGCTAAGCAAGATGTCCTTGAAGTTTCCGGATTGGACCTCAGGTGGATGAACCAACTAATCGAATATATAAAATTCGACATCCTACCCAAGGAGGAAAAATAGGCCAGGAAAATCCGAAGGGGAGTACAAAACTACACTGTGGTAAAAAATATCCTCTTTAAAAGGGGGATATCAACACCATTATTGAAGTGTGTCCCGACTTCAAAGACAACGGAAGTGCTTGAGGAGGTCCACAATGGTATCTTTAGGAATCATTTCGAAGCAAGGTATCTGGCTAGGAAAGTCATTCGAGCCGGGTTCTACTGGCCGATCTTGCAGAAAGATGCCACCGAGTTCGTGAAGAAGTGTCAGCCATGCCAAATGCATGCAAACTTCCACGTTGCTCCCCCCGAGGAGCTCATCAGCATAACTTCTCCATAGCCTTTCGCAAAATAGGGATTGGACCTATTAGGACCCTTTCCCTAAGCACTGGACAAGTAAAATATCTAATAGTAGGAGTAGATTACTTCACGAAGTGGATTGAAGCAGAACCATTGGCCATCATCCCCGCCCAAAGAAGTCAGAAATTCCTCTACAAGAACATTATCACAAGGTATGGAGTACCCCACTCCATCATCACTGATAATGGCACTCAGTTCACCGACTCTACCTTCAGAAACCTGGTAGCCAGTATGAAGATCAAGTATCAGTTCACCTCGGTAGAACACCCACAAGAAATGGACAAGCCGAGGCAGCCAACAAGGTTATACTGGCAGGGTTGAAGAGAAGGTTGCAGGATGCAAAAGGAGCATGGGCTGAGGAGCTTGATAAACCACTATTTCATGGTTTATATTGTATTTAATTGAGTGGTTTTATCAATATTTTCACCCACTTATTCATATGATTTGCATAATTTTACAATTCCTTCCTAGTTTAGTTCTATGATTAAAAACATGCTTCTCTGGTCTTAATTTAGCTAATCTTAATCCTCTCTTATTACCATTCGATGCCTTGATCTGTGTGCTAAGTGTTTCAGGCTTCATAGGGCAGGAATGGCGTAAGGAATGAAGAGGAAGCGTGCAAAACTGGAAGGAACACAAGGAATTGAGGAGATGACCAGCGAGAAGTCACGCGATCGCATGGCTCACGCGACAGCACGAAATGGAAGAAATAAGAGTGACACGTTCGCGTGCCTGACGCGACCGCGCGGATTGAAAACTGCACGAACGACGCGAATGCGTGGACGATGCGCACGCGTGGTACAAGAAATGCTGAGTGACGCGAACGCGTGGACGACGCGGCCGCGTGACGTGTGCGATCTGCAAAATTATAGAAGTCGCTGGCACAGATTCTGGGCCACATTTTAACCCAATTTTCGGCCCAGAAACACAGATTAAAGTCAGGGAACATGCAGAGACTCAAGACATCACTGGAGAGCAGATCATAATTCACTTTTCATACTTTTAGATGTAGTTTTTAGAGAGAGAGGTTCTCTCCTCTCTCTTAGGATTAGGATTAGGATTTTTAGAACTTAGGAATATTTTTATCTCATCTTTCTATCAGGTTCAATATTCCTTTATTTTGACTTCTCTTCTTCTTTGAGATACTTTAATGCTTGTATTACTTATGTTGCCTATTTGGCTTATGAACCATTCATGTTAGGATTTTCTATATTTAATATAATTTGAGGTATTTCAGACTCATGATTGTTTTCTTTTATTTATATAAATAATTTAGATTTTTCCCCCTTTTGGCTTGGGTTAGGTAATTGGTAACACTTGAGTTGTCCAACTCAGCAGTGGTTGAAATTGGCAGATTCTAATTGATCTAGATCGCTCTAAAGCTAGTCTTTCCACAGGGATTGACTAGGACTTGAGGATCAAACTAATTAGTCTACTTGACCTTCCTTTGTTCAATAAAGGATAACTAAGTGGGATTAAAACCCAACTCTCATCACACCTGATAAGGGTAACTAGGATAGGAATTTCAATTCTAATACCTGGCCAAGAGTTTATTTTATCATTACTATTTTATTTTTCTTATCATTTAACATACTTGTTCCTTACTTTCAAAACCCCCAATTTACAAGACTCATAACCAATAATAAGAACGTACCTCCCTGCAATTCCTTGAGAAGACGACCCGAGATTTAAATACTTTGGTTATCAATTTTATCAGGGGTTTATTACTTGTGACAACAAAAACGTTTGTAAGACAGAACTTTTGTTGGTTTAGAAGCTATACTTGCAACGGGAATTTATTCTGAATTCTAGACCACGCAAAAGTTCTCTCTTCAAAATGGCGCCGTTGCCGGGGAATTGCAAACGTGTGCCTTATTATTGGTTATTGTAAATATTTTTCTTTTACTTGTTTATTTGTTTTTGTTTTCCCTTCTTATTTCTGATAGCTACTATGAATTCTCACCCCTCTCGCTTTGAGTTTGGTTCTAATTTGGTTGAAAAGAATGGAAGTTATAACAGGAATATGCATCACGGTCAAAGCAATCAAAGATGGATGGAGCCAAGAGGATCTAATCAACCCTTTAGGCAACAACACCCTCCTAGATATCACAGACAAGGACCGTTCTACAATGCATACCAAACTGATAGATATGGTGGACCCCCTTGTAGCTACCAATAAGCCCCACCTTATGCTCAGAGACTATCCTCTCAACATAGTTTCGAACCACCATACTCACAAGCTTCTTTTCGCCATTCGCCACCGTATGATCCTTATCCGCCCCAACACCAATCTAACTACTCCCAAGAACCACCACTCTCCTATGCATCATGTCCATATCCATCAAGCTAAGAATCATAGGTTCACTTCGAAGAATCAGTAGAAATTTCATACAACCCTTCATCAACTAGAGCAAGCAATAAATCAATTATCTTCCAGACGTTCGGATACTCAACAAACTCCCATGGCTCCATGTGGAGAATCTAATGAGGAACGCAACACGAAGAAGACACTAGAAACTCCAGTGGACAGCATAGAGCATAACTTCGTACTAGAAAAAGTAGAGGACGCTGTCATTGTAGAAGAAGAATAGTTGGTTGAAGATTTAGGAGATGCTGAACCTCCGCATGAATCCAGAGTTGTGAAGAATTCCATCGAAGACACTACAATTGACGCTAAAGAGGATTTTGCACAGCCTCCAATGCAGATATCTTATGAAGAACTGGACGGAATAACCCAAGACTCAAGTTTTCTTGATGATGATAGTCACCAGTCAAGCTCTCTTAGTAATGAACTTGCATCCGCAAGTGAATTGTTTGAGATAGAAGAATCTTCCCCAAGTGAATACGAAGATGATGCAGAGGTCGACTTTTCTCAACCTCCAAATTATTATTCAAGTGATGAGGAAGATATCAAAGACTTTGATCAAGACATGGTTGAATTTGAAGAAATTTGCAAGGAAGTGGAGGAATTCACTAAAGACCACAAGGGAGTGAAGCTTGCAGAACCACTGGAAACACTGATCCCAAGGCCATTACCACCCAACACAAGCTTCAAGTGGGTAAAATCTTTGACCTTTATCTTCAATTTTCCACTTGAATATGGTTTACTTGAAACAGATGACCAGCTTAGAGCTCTTTGCGGCTTTAAGAGAAAAAGGAAAATAACTCGCACTCAGAGCTGGTATGCAAGACCCATTGAGGTTTCACATTTCAATTTGAGGTGCAAAGATTGGTGTCAAGCTCCATTGAAAGGATCTCGAAAGCTGTCTGGCCACTACAGTGAGAATTCGGATTAATCACCACCCGACTGGACAAATGCAGATCAAGATAAACATGGGTGTAAAAGTAAAGTTTGGGATCCTGGAATCTATCCTGACATCCAACACCCCGGGAGTCTGAAAACCTGCTTGAAACTGCTCAAAGGCTTTACGTGCCTTGTTTGGGATCCTGGAGGCTACTGGAATTCCAAACACTGGTGGGGATTTTTGGACAAATTCAAGCACAAGCCACCATAACAGGAAGCTCATCAAATGTCCAACTTAAGGACTTTGATGAGCGGATAATTTATACGCTTTTTGGCACTATTTTTAGTGTGTTTTTAGTACGTTTTAGTTAGTTTTTAGTATATTTTTATTAGTTTTTATTTAAAATTCACTTTTCTGGGCTTTACTATGAGTTTGTGTGTTTTTCTATGATTTCAGGTAATTTCTGGCTGAAATTGAAGGACCTGAGCAAAAATCTGATCCAGAGGCTGAAAAAGGACTGCAGATGCTGTTGGATTCTGACCTCCCTGCACTCGAAGTGGATTTTCAGGAGCTACAGAAGCCCAATTGGCGCGCTCTTAATTGCGTTGGAAAGTAGACATCCTGGGATTTCCAGCAATGTATAATAGTCCATACTTTTCCCGAGATTTGATGGCCCAAACTGGCCTTGCAAATCAGCTTCAGAATTCCCGGCGTTTAACGCCGGAACTGGCACAAAAGTTGGAGTTAAATGCCCGAACTGGCACAAAAGCTGGCGTTTAACTCTAGGAAAAGTCTCTACACATGAAAGCTTCAATGCTCAGCCCAATAATCAAGAATCAAATTCATGATTTTTCAGATCAGCAATAATATTTTTCGTGTTCCTCATTCTTTCAAGAGCCAATATTCATAAAATTCAAGATAAAAAATATGCACTGTTCAAGCATTTATTCAGAGAACAAAAAATATTGCCACCACATATAATTAATTATAATTTTCCTTATTAAGAACTCGAAAAAAATATAAATTACTTCTTTATTCTAAAAAATCTACTATTTTATTCATGTTTGATGATTATGAGAAAAATAAATTATAACTTAATTGGAAATAAAACCAAAATAGATATGCTAATTACTACTACTCCTATATAACTTCTAAGGTAAATTTCTATAATAACACTATCACAGAGTTAAAGATAAAATTAGAACTCAACAACCTGTATTTTGGGAAGTGGATGTTCCTCTAGTTTGTGGGGTGCTTGGTCCTTCAAGAATTAATTTCTGACGCTTCAGCTCCCTCAAGTCACGCCTTTGCTCCTCTTGTTCCCTAAGCAATTTGCAAAGCATGCTACTTTGATTATTCTGTTCTTCCTTTATTTGGTTCATAGCTTCTTGCATCTTGGAAACAGATGCCTCAAGATGCTCCCAATATTCGAATTGAGGGAGTTTTGGGAGGAATTCTTGTGCTCGCCTCTTGATTGAGTCATCCTGCAACTGTTGTCTTTCCATTGATATTTTAGTGATTGGCCGCTCAACTGAGATATACTCAATTATTCCCATCCTTACTCTAGCATCTCTGCAGAGCATAGAAATTAAGCTTGGATAGGCCAATTTGGCATCTTTGGAGTTCTTGTTTGCTATTTTGTATAGTTCACTCGAGATTAGTTGATGAACTTCTACTTCTCTTCCCAACATGATGCAATGAATCATCACTGCTCTTTTAACAGTGACTTCAGAACGGTTGCTGGTGGGCAATATAGAACACCCAATGAAGTCCAGCCAGCCTCTGGCAACTGGGTTGAGATCTTCCCTCTTGAGTTGATTTGGGATGCCAGTGGTGCTGGTGGTCCACCTGGCTCCAAGGATGCATATATCCTCTAGAATCTTGTCCAGGCCTTTGTTTACCCTCATCAATCTCCTATTAAAGGAGTCTGGGTCATCTTTCAGTTGAGGAAGCTTAAAGATTTCCCTGATTTTGTCAGGGTGGATGTGAACAATCTTTCCTCTGACCAAGGTTCGATAGTCATAGAGGGCAGTTCCAGTTATTCTTTGCCTGTCTGTCTGCCACAGATTAGCATAGAACTCCTGAACTATATTCCTTCCCACTTTTGTTTCAGGATTAGCTAGGATTTCCCAGTTCCTATTTCAAATTTGCTCTTGGATCTCCAGATATTCATCTTCTTTCAGATCAAACTTGACTTTCGGGATCATTGATCTTAGACCCATTATTTTGTAGTAATGGTCTGAATGTTCTTTGGTTAAGAACTTCCCTCGATTCCAAAGTGGTTTTGGAATATTCTCTTTCTTGCCTCTTGGAGTGGGTTGTTTTCCTTTAGGAGCCATAATCTTATTGAGTATATTTTTGTGATCACGGATAAACACACCAAACTTAGAGGTTTGCTTGTCCTCAAGCAAAAGAAAAGAAAGGAGAGGGATAGGAGGAGAGCAAGTGTTGAATGGTGGATGATGGGAGGGGCACCGAATGTGGATATAAAGGGGGAAGGGTGGGTTTCGAAAAAAAGAAAACAAAAGATAAGATAAATGATATGATTTATAAAAGATAAATATGATAAGAAAAATATATAATTTAAAAATAAAAAGATGTTAATTATATTTGGAAAAGATAAATTTGAATTTTTATTTTGAAAGAAGATTTTAAAAGATAATTGAGTTTAAAAAAAAAAAAGAGTTGGATCGGATTGGAAAAAAAGATTTGTCTTTATGGATTAAGATACATTTGATATATTTGAAAAAAGGAATTTTAGAAATTAGGGTTTTTAGAAATTAGGATTAAAATTTTTGGATTTGAATGATGATATTTTGAAACATGTTTATGCAAGAAATCATGAATTGAAACATAAAAATTAGAAAATTTGTGAAGAAAAATGAATTTTACCTCCTCCTCACCATTCTGGCGTTAAACGCCCAAACGCTGCATGTTTTGGGCGTTTAACGCCCAATTGCTGCTTCTTCTGGGCGTTCAACGCCTAGCTGTTGCTTCTTTCTGGCGTTGAACGCCATGAAGTCCTTTGTCACTGGGTGTTTTTCTGAACGCCCAGGATGCTGCAAATCTGGCGTTGAACGCCCAGAAGGTGCTTCTTTCTGGCGTTCAATGCCCAGAAGATGCTCCTTTCTGGCGTTTAACGCCCAGATGGCTATGCTTACTGGCGTTGAATGCCCAGTAGGTGCTTCTTTTGGGCGTTCAACGCCCAAAATATTTCTTACTGGCTTTCTCACGCCAGTGAGCTTCCGAATTCCCTTGTAACTCTGTGAATTCAATCAATTGCTATTTTACCTTGAAGATACTTGACATATATTTGTAAAAATCAATTAATTAATAAATAAACTTTATAAATGGTTGGGTTGCCTCCCAGCAATCGCTTCTTTATTGTCTTTAGCTGGACTATTACTGAGCTTTAATCAAGCCTCAGTTTTGAGCTTTCTTGCTCAAAATTGCCTTCAAGATAATGTTTGACTCTCTGTCCATTAACAATGAACTTTTTATTAGAATCGTTATCCTGAAGCTCTATGTATCCATATGGTGACACGCTTGTAATCACATATGGTTCTCTCCACCGGGATTTTAATTTTTCGGGGAAGAATCTGAGCCTAGAATTAAATAGCAGAACTTTCTGCCCTGGCTCAAAGACTCTGGATGACAATTTCTTATCATGCCATCTTTTTGCTTTTTCTTTGTAAATTTTTGCATTCTCGAAAGCATTGAGTCTAAATTCCTCCAGCTCATTTAACTGGAGCAATCGTTTTTCTCAAGCTAACTTGGCATCAAGGTTTAGGAATCTGGTTGCCCAGTAGGCCTTAT
>NC_029775.3:31105779-31146250 GCF_000817695.3 Arachis duranensis
TTCCACTGGCAAGTGACAGGCTTTTCCATACACAAGCTGGTATGGAGAAGTTCCTATAGGGGTTTTGAATGCTGTTCTGTATGCCCACAGAGCATCATCCAAGCTTCTTGCCCAATCCCTTCTACGGTTAATTACAGTCTGTTCCAAGATTCTTTTGAGTTCTCTATTTGAGACTTCAGCTTGTCCATTTGTCTGTGGGTGATATGGAGTGGCCACCCTGTGGCTAACTCCATAACGAACCAAAGCAGAGTAAAGCTATTTATTGCAGAAATGAGTGCCCCATCACTGATTAGTACTCTAGGGGTGCCAAATCTGCTGAAGATGTGTTTCTGGAGAAATTTTAACATTGTCTTAGTGTCATTAGTGGGTGTAGCAATAGCTTTCACCCATTTGGATATATAATCCACTGCCACCAGAGTATAAGTGTTTGAGTATGATGGTGGGAAAGGCCCCATGAAGTCAATACCCCATACATCAAACAACTCAATCTCCAAGATCCCTTGTTGAGGCATGGCATAACTGTGAGGCAGATTATCAGATCTTTGGCAACTATCACAATTAAGTACAAACACTCGGGAATCTTTATATAGAGTAGGCCAGTAGAAGCCACATTGGAGGACTCTTGTGGCTGTTCACTCACTTCCAAAATGTCCTCCATATTGTGATCCATGGCAATGCTATAGGATCTTCTGTGCTTCTTCTTTAGGCACACATCTACGGATTACTCCGTCTGCACATCTCTTGAAGAGATATGGTTCATCCCAAAGATAGTACTTTGCATCTGTGATCAATTTCTTTGATTGCTGCCTACTGTACTCTTTGGGTATAAACCTCACTGCCTTGTAGTTTGCAATGTCTGCAAACCATGGCACTTCCTGGATGGCAAATAGTTGCTCATTTAGAAAGGTTTCAGAGATCTCAGTAAGAGGGAGGGACGCCCCTTCTACTGGTTCTATTCAGGACAGGTGATTTGCTACTTGGTTCTCTGTCCCTTTTCTGTCTCTTATTTCTATATCAAACTCTTGCAGAAGTAACACCCATCTGATAAGTCTGGGTTTTGAATCCTGCTTTGTGAGTAGATATTTAAGAGCAGCATGATCAGTGTACACAATCACTTTTGATCTTATTAAATAGGATCTAAACTTGTCAATGGCGTAAACCACTGCAAGCAACTCTTTTTCTGTAGTTGTGTAATTCTTTTGTGCGTCATTTAAAACACGACTGGCATAGTAAATGACATGCAGAAGCTTGTCATGCCTTTGTCCCAACACTGCACCAATGGCATGGTCACTGGCATCACACATTAATTCAAATGGTAATGTCCAGTCTGGTGCAGAGATGACTGGTGCTGTGACCAGCTTAGCTTCCAGAGTCTCAAACGCCTGCAGACACTCCTTATCAAAGATAAATGGCGTATCAGCAGCTAGCAGATTACTTAGAGGTTTGGCGATTTTTGAAAAATCCTTTATAAACCTCCTATAGAATCCTGCATGCCCCAGAAAGCTTCTGATTGCCTTAACATTGGCTGGTGGTGGTAATTTTTCAATTACCTCTACCTTAGCTTGATCCACCTCTATTCCTCTGTTCGAGATTTTGTGCCCAAGGATAATTCCTTCAGTCACCATAAAGTGACATTTTTCCCAGTTTAAAACCAGGTTAGTCTCTTGGCACCTTTTTTGAACAAGTGCTAGATGGTCAAGACAGGAGCTGAATGAGTCTCCAAATACTGAAAAGTCATACATGAAGACTTCCAGAAATTTTTCCACCATATCAGAGAAAATTGAGAGCATGCACCTTTGAAAGGTTGCAGGTGCATTGCACAAGCCAAATGGCATCCTTCTGTATGCAAATACTCCAGATGGACATGTGAATGCTGTTTTCTCTTGATCCTGGGGATCTATTGCAATTTGGTTATAACCTGAATATCCATCCAAAAAGCAGTAGTAATCATGACCTGCTAGTCTTTCTAGCATCTGGTCTATGAATGGTAAAGAAAAATGATCCTTTTTGGTAGCTGTATTGAGCCTTCTATAATCAATACACATACGCCACCCTGTAACTGTTCTTGTTGGAACCAGTTCATTTTTCTCATTCTGAACCACTGTCATGCCTCCCTTCTTAGGGATGACTTGGACAGGGCTTACCCAGGGGCTATCAGAAATAGGATAAATAATCCCAGCCTCTAGTAACTTAGTGACCTCTTTCTGCACCACTTCCTTCATGGCTGGATTCAGTCACCTTTGTGGTTGAACCACTGGTTTGGCGTCATCTTCCAATAGGATCTTGTACATGCATCGGGTTGGGCTAATGCCCTTAAGGTCACTTATTGTCCACCCAAGAGCTGTCTTGTATAACTTTGTGTCTTTAGCACTTGAATTAGTGCTTCCTCTTCCTGTGGCTCTAAGGTAGAGCTTATAATTACAGGAAAGGTTTCACCTTCTCCCAGAAATGCATATTTCAGGGATGGTGGTAATGGTTTGAGCTCGGGTTTAGGAGGTTTCTCCTCTTCCTGAGGGATTTTCAGAGGTTCTATTGTTTTCTCTGATTCCTCTAGATCAGGCTGAACATCCTTAAAGATTTCCTCTAGCTCTGATTCGAGACTCTCAGCCATATTAACTTCTTTTACCAGAGAGTCAATAAGATCAACGCTCATGCAATCATTTTGGGTGTCTGAATGCTGCATAGCTTTGACAATATTCAACTTGAACTCTTCCTCATTGACTCTCAGGGTTACTTCCCCTTTTTGGACATCAATAAGGGTTCGGCCAGTTGCTAGGAAAGGTCTTCCTAGAATGAGAGTTGCACTCTTGTGCTCCTCCATTTCCAGCACCACAAAGTCAGTAGGAAAGGCAAATGGCCCAACCTTGACAATCATATCTTCAATCACGCCTAATGGATATTTAATGGAGCCATCGGCAAGTTGGAGACATATCCGGATTGGTTTGACCTCTTTAGTCAAACCAAGCTTTGTGATAATAGATGCAGGAATTAGATTAATACTTGCCCCAAGATCACATAGAGCTTCCTTGGTACAAGTACCTTCTAATGTGCATGGTATCATAAAGCTTCCCGGATCTTTAAGCTTCTCAGGTAAGCTTTTCAGAATGACTGCACTGCATTCTTCAGTGAGGTAAACTTTTTCAGTTTCCTTCCAATCCTTCTTATGACTCAAGATCTCTTTCATGAACTTAGCATAAGAGGATATTTGCTCAAGTGCCTCTGCAAACAGAATCTTTATTTCAAGAGTCTTGAGATAGTCTGCAAAGTGGGCAAATTGCTTATCCTGTTTCGCTTGGTGGAGTTTCTGAGGATAATGCATTTTGGCTTTGTATTCCTCAACCTTAGTTGCTGCAGATTTATTGCCTACAGATGTGGGTTGAGAAGCCTTTTTAGATGGGTTATTATCAGCAATTGTATGTGTCTGTTCCCCCACTGGCATTTGAATGCCAAGGGTAGGAGCTGGAGTGGCGTTAGACGCCAACTCCTTACTTGTTGCTGGCATCTAAACGCCAGAACTGTGCTCCCTTTGGGCGTTCAATGCCAAATCATTGCTTGTTTTTGTCGTTGAACGCCAGGACTGAGCATGGTTTGGGCGTTCAACGCCAGCTTTCCACCCATTCTCTGGAGTTTGAGCGCCAGAGTTGTTCCTCTCTGGGATCTTACTGTCCTCAGAGGGATTTTGGGTAGTTTGCTCATTTCTTGGCTTCCTGCTATCTTGAAGTGATGTTTTTAATGTTTTTCCACTTCTTAATTAAACTGCTCGGCACTCTTCTGTTATTTGTTTTGATAGCTACTGTTCTGTTTGCTTCAACTGTACTTCCATATTCATATTAGCCCATTCTTGTTTCTTGTAATATCTCCTTGAATTCGGCTAACTATTTTGTTAGAAAATTCAATTGCTGATTGAATTCTATAAATTGTTCTGCAGGACTTATTTCAGCAATTACTGTTTTAGCCTCTTATTTCATGGAAGGTTCACTGCTTAGGTACAGATGCTGATTTCTGGCAACTGTATCAATGAGCTCTTGAGCTTCTTCTATTGTCTTTTTCATGTGTATAGATCCACCAGCTGAGTGGTCTAGAGAAATCTGAGCTCTTTCTCTAAGCCCATAGTAGAAGATGTCTAACTACACCCACTCTGAAAATATTTCAGAGGGGCATTTTCTTAGCATCTCTTTGTATCTTTCCTAGGCATCATAAAGGGATTCATTATCTCCTTGTTTGAAGCCTTGGATGCTTAGCCTTAGCTGTGTCATCCTTTTGGGCGGAAAATAGTGATTCAGGAATTTTTCTGACAGCTGTTTCCATGTCTTTATGCTGTCCTTAGGTTGGTTATTTAACCATCTCTTAGCTTGGTCCTTTACAGCAAATGGAAACAGTAATAATCTGTAGACATCCTGATCTACTTTCTTATCATGTACTGCGTCAGCAATTTATAAAAATTGTGCCAGAAACTCTGTAGGTTCTTCCTGTGGAAGACCAGAATACTGGCAACTTTGCTGCACCATGATGATGAGCTGATGATTCAACTCAAAACTACTGACTCCGATGGAGGGTATACAGATACTACTCCCATATGAAGCAGTAGTGGGGTTAGCATATGACCCCAGAGTCCTTCTGGACTTTCCATTTCCATATTTTTTGAAATAAAATAAAATAAAATAAAAACTGAAATAAAAATAAAAAAATAAAAATTAATAAAGATTTGAAAATATTTTATGAAGATTTTCGAAAAAGTGAGGAGAGAGAAAGTGGTTAGGATATTTTTGAAAAAGATAAAATAATTTTTTTTGAAATCTTAAAAGGATAAGATTTGAAAAATTTTGAAATTGAAATCTAAATTTTTATATAAGAAATTTCGAAAATATAGTTTAAAATTAGTTAGAAAAGATATATATATATATATATATTTTGAATTTTGAATTTTTTTTATGAAAGAGAAAAACACATAAAAGACACAAGACTTAAAATTTTTAGATCTAATGCTCCTTATTCTCGAAAATTTTGGAGGAAAAACACCAAGGAACACCAAACTTAAAAATTTTAAGATCAAAACACAAGAAAAACTCAAGAACACCTTAAAGATTCACAAGAACACAAGAAGAAAAGAAAGAACGCCAAACTTAAAATTTTTAGAAAACTTCAATAAAATTTTCGAAAATTATAAAAAGATTGACAAGAGAACACCAAACTTAAAGTTTGACACAAGATTAAATCAAGAAAACTTATTTTTGAAAAAGATTTTAAGAAGAAGATACCCAATTACCAAGAACATAGACTAACACTCTAGCCAATTGGGCAGTAAATGTAACACTTGTTTTGAATAGGTATATTCCTTTTGGAAGATTAATGCTTTGGAAAAACACAAGTGAAACAAGAAAAGACACAGAACAAGAAAAATTAAAGATCAATAAGAAAAATCAACAAGAACTTCAATAAAATTTTCGAAAATTATAAAAAGATTGACAAGAGAACACCAAACTTAAAGTTTGACACAAGATTAAATCAAGAAAACTTATTTTTGAAAAAGATTTTAAGAAGAAGATACCCAATTACCAAGAACATAGACCAACACTCTAGTCAATTGGACAGTAAATGTAACACTTGTTTTGAATAGGTATATTCCTTTTGGAAGATTAATGCTTTGGAAAAACACAAGTGAAACAAGAAAAGACACAGAACAAGAAAAATTAAAGATCAATAAGAAAAATCAACAAGAACAACTTGAAGATCAAAGAGCACAAATTCAAAAATTTAAAGGAAAAATATAAAATATGCAATTGACACCAAACTTAGAACAGAACAGTAAACTCACAAAAATTAAAAATGTGATCAAGAAAAATAATATTTTTTAAAATTTTTTGAAAAGGGAATAAAGGACTCAGAATTTAATGACTCTATAGCAACAAAAATAAATTATTCCTAATCTAAGCAATAAAATAAACCTTTAGTTGTTCAAACTCGAATAATCCCTGGCAACGGCGCCAAAAACTTGGTGCACGAAATTTTAACCCCAATATCAAAATCAAGATTTCTTATGATCTCGTACCACTAACCAGCAAGTGCACTGGGTCGTCCAAGTAATACCTTACGTGAGTAAGGGTCGATCCCACAGAGATTATTGGTTTGAAGCAAGCTATGTTTATTTTATTATTCTTAGTCAGGATATCAATTTTTCAGTTTGAATTATTAGAAAAATAAAAGAGCATAAAATAAATAATTGTTACTTTAATAATGGAGAATATGTTGGAGTTTTGGAGATGCTTTGTCTGCTTTATTTCAGCTTTTCTCTTGTAATCCTCTACCCACACGCAAGGCTCCTTCTATGGCAAGCTATATGTAGGGTGTCACCGTTGTCGATGGCTACTTCCCATCCTCTCAGTGAAAATGGTCCAAATGCTCTGTCACAGCACGGCTAATCAGCTGTGGGTTCTCGATCATGTCGGAATAGAATCCATTGATTCTTTTGCGTTTGTCATCACACCCAACACTCACAAGTTTGAAGCTCATCACAGTCATCCAATCCCAGAATCCTACTCGGAATACCACAGACAAGGTTTAGACTTTCCGGATTCTCATGAATGCCGCCATCAATTCCAACTTATACCACGAAGATTCTGATTAAGGAATCTAAGAGATACTCATTCAATTTGATGTAGAACGGAGGTGGTTGTCAGGCACACATTCATGGATTGAGGAAGGTGATGAGTGTCACGGATCATCACCTTCTTCATAGTTAAGCGCGAATGAACATCTTAGATAAGAACAAGCGTGTTTGAATGGAAAACAATAACTGCATTAATTCATCGAGACGCTGCAGAGCTCCTCACCCCCAACAATGGAGTTTAGAGACTCATACCATCAAAGAGAAAATAATTCAGATCTGAAAATGTTATGAGAGATCCAAAATAAGTCTCTAAAAGTTGTTTAAATACTAAACTAGTAACCTAGGTTTACAGAGAATGAGTAAACTAAGATAATTGGTGCAGAGATCCACTTCTGGGACCCACTTGGTGTGTGCTGGGGCTGAGACTTAAGCCTCTCACATGCTTGGGCTGTTCCTGGAGTTGAACGCCAGGTTGTAACGTGTTTTGGGCGTTGAACTCCAACTTGTAACCTGTTTCTGGCGCTGGACGCCAGACTGCAACATGGAACTGGCGTTGAACGCCAGTTTACGTCATATATTTTCGCGCAAAGTATGGACTATTATATATTGCTGGAAAGCCCTGGATGTCTACTTTCTAACCCAATTGAGAGCGCGTCAATTGGACTCCTGTAGCTCCAAAAAATCCATTCCGAGTGCAGGGAGGTCAGGATCCAACAACATCAGCAGTCCTTTTTCAGCCTAACTCAGATTTTTGCTCAGCTCCCTCAATTTCAGCTAGAAAATACCTGAAATCATAGAAAAATACACAAACTCATAGTAAAGTCCAGAAATATGATTTTTTCCTAAAAACTAATAAAATTATATTAAAAACTAATTAAAACATGCTAAAATCTACATGAAAATACCCCTAAAAAGCGTATAAAATATCCGCTCATCAATGGTCATTCACGCGATCGTGTCACCCACGCGAACGCGTCACCCCAGATTTTTGGCAAAAATGCATTTAAACAGAGAGTTGTGCGTACACGAGGCTGCTCTCGCGCCACTACCACAAATCGAGTCACGCCTCCGCGTGCCCCACGCGTCCGCGTCACTTGAATTTCTCACAGCCCACGCGATCGCGTGCACCACGCATCCGCATCACCTGCGCCGCACAGCTTATCCAAACCAGCGCCAATTATCTTATCTTTTCTTTTCTAAATCCTAATTTCTTATATCTTTTCTTCTTTCTTCCTCCTTTCTTCCTTTCTTCTTCTTTTTCCATTGGTGTTAAAGTTCTCTTCTTCAACTATTGCATCTTTTCTTGAATTATTCTGGTGCTTCATGACTTGTTTTTTTCTAATTGGGTATTATTATTCATAAGTCAATGCTAATTTTTATAATACTGATATTCCTTTTGCATTGATATGCACTTACACTATCTTGCATTATCCACACTCTCTTCCCTATTGTTGCAACTTTTGCACTATTGATATGCCATTTGCTTCCACTATTTTCTCACTTGCATGTTGTAGCTACCATGTAATTGAGACCTTAATTATTTGGTATTAACACCCATATTTTATTTATGTTCTTATCTTTATTTTTGGGTTACTTTCCTTTCTTTTTCTCTTCTTTCAGGATGGCCACCACGAAGCGAGAGAAAAAGCTTCTTAATGGGGAGACAGGCAAGTCAATATGCACAATCTATAGAGAAAGGCATCAGTTGGAGCAGCCCATCCACTTGTACATCTTAGCATGCACCGAGGACGGTGCAATCTTTAAGTGTGGGGAGGTCGAACCGATCTCCATGGGTTAGTTACTCTTTCATCTCAACGCCAATGGTTTATTTTCCTTGTTAGTTGTTGCATTTGCATGTTTGTTTGATTTTGTGCATATTTTACCACTTGGTTGAAGTAATATTTTCTTTTTCAAGAAACTTTTTATAGTATTTCACTAATTTAAATTAAAAATTTTTTGAAAAACTTGTTTGAAAAAATATTATTTTTGAACATGATTTAGAGCTCGAACACACAAAACCAGTGAGATTTTGAGCCTACTTGATTGGTTGCATTTTACCAACCAATATTTTATTTTTGGTGTGTGTTATTCTCTCTAAAATTGTGATCCTTGTCTTGCTTGATTCTATATTTTCATTGTTTGATGTATACATACACTTATATGATTGAGGCCTTTGTTTCACTAAGCTTACATACCCATATGGCCTTACCCTTTCACTAAGCTTGCAAACCAATTTGAGCCTATTTTACCCATTTGTTCTTTACTTTGGCTCATTACTAACTCTAAGCAGAAAACAATAATGTTCTTCATTTGAATACTTGGTTAGCTTAGACTAGTAAAAGTGCTCATGATTTAAGTATGGAGAAGTTGGGTTTGAAAATATTTGGTTTGAGTAATTGGGTATTGTATATTTTTGTGAAAATGTGCAAAATAATAGTTGAACATATATTATTGCATTCAATACTTTTTTCATATGCATTGAGAAAAACAAGAAAAAAAATATAATAATAGAAAAAAAATAAAGAAAAGAAAAAAAGAAGTGAAAAAGAAAAGAAAAAGAGCAATTAATAAAAGGGGACAAAATGTCCCAAAGTAAGTGTTGGTATCAATGCATATGTGCTGTACTCAAATTTAGGATGCATGAATATGTGGAAAATACAATTAATGGGAAGTTAGATTCTGCATTTTAATTAAATGGATTGTCTTAAGTTAGGTGGGAAGTTTAGGTTAATTAAGGATTCAGATTTTAGTCCACTTGACCAAATGCAATCCTACCTTGACCCTAACCCCATTACAACCCTTAAAAGACCTCTTGATTTGTGTATTGGTGCATTAAATTTTTTTTATTGTTAGATGAAGAGCAAGCTATAGAAAGCAAGATTAGTAGAGAATTGAGAGAATTGACCCTTGACACTTAAGAACTAGAATGATATACACTACCAGTAAGGGTTCAGTGCTTAATTCTATGTTCCCTACTTTCATGAGCTATCTTCTTCTTGCAAGTTATTTGTATTGTATTTTGTGATTTGGATTAGTGAAATCCAGTTCATATTTGTTCTTGAAAGATTTATTTACTTTTTCACCAAGTAGGTAGAATCATTTTAGCATGTAGTTGCATTCACATTCATAGGTTGAATTGCATGAGTTCTGCTTTCCCCCACTCATTTATTTTGTCTCCTTGAGCTTAGCATGAGGACATGCTAATGTTTAAGTATGGGGAGGTTGATAAACCACTATTTCATGGTTTATATTGTATTTAATTGAGTGGTTTTATCAAGCTTTTCACCCACTTATTCATATGATTTGCATGATTTTACAATTCCTTCCTAGTTTGGTTCTATGATTGAAAACATGCTTCTTTGGTCTTAATTTAGATAATCTTAATCCTCTCTTATTACCATTCGATGCCTTGATCTGTGTGCTAAGTGTTTCAGGCTTCATAGGACAAGAATGGCGTAAGGAATGCAGAGGAAGCGTGCAAAACTGGAAGGAACACAAGGAATTGAGGAGATGACCAGCGAGAAGTCACGCGATCGCATGGATAATGCGACCGCACGAAATGGAAGAAATCAGAGTGACGCGTTCGCGTGCCTGACGCGTTCGCGTGCCTGACGCGACCGCGCGGATTGGAAACTGCACGAACGACGCGAAGGCGTGGACGACGCGCACGCATGGTACGAGAAACGCTGAGTGATGCGAACGCGTGGACGACGCGGCCGCGTGACATGCGTGATCTGCAGAATTACAGAAGTCGTTGGCATAGATTCTGGGCCGCATTTCAACCCAGTTTTCGGCCCAGAAACACAGATTAAAGTCAGGGAACATGCAGAGACTCAAGACATCACTGGAGAGCAGATCATAATTCACTTTTCATAATTTTAGATGTAGTTTTTAGAGAGAGAGGTTCTCTCCTCTCTCTTAGGATTAGGATTAGGATTTTTAGAACTTAGGAATATTTTTATCTCATCTTTCTATCAGGTTCAATATTCCTTTATTTTGACTTCTCTTCTACCTTGAGATACTTTAATGCTTGTATTACTTATGTTGCCTATTTGGCTTATGAACCATTCATGTTAGGATTTTCTCTATTTAATATAGTTTGAGGTATTTCAGACTCATGATTGTTTTCTTTTATTTATATAAATAATTTAAATTTTTCCCCCTTTTGGCTTGGGTTAGGTAATTGGTAACACTTGAGTTGTCAAACTCAGCAGTGGTTGAAATTGGCAGATTCTAATTGATCTAGATCGCTCTAAAGCTAGTCTTCCTACAGGGATTGACTAAGACTTAAGGATCAAGCTAATTAGTCCACTTGACCTTCCCTTGTTTAATAAAGGATAACTAAGTGGGATTAAAACCCAATTCTCATCACACCAGATAAGGATAACTAGGATAGGAATTCCGATTCTAATACCTTGCCAAGAGTTTATTTTATCATTACTATTTTATTTTTCTTATCATTTAACATACTTGTTCCTTAATTTCAAAACCCCCAATTTACAAGACTCATAACCAATAATAAGAACATACCTCCCTACAATTCCTTGAGAAGACAACCCGAGGTTTAAATATTTCGGTTATCAATTTTATCAGGGGTTTGTTACTTGTGACAACCAAAACGGTTGTAAGAAAGGACTTTTGTTGGTTTAGAAGCTATACTTGCAATGGGAATTTATTCTGAATTCTAGACCATGCAAAAGTTCTCTCTTCAGAGCTCCCTCAAGTACTATGGGCTTATCGCACCACACCTCAGTCTGCCACAGGAGAAACACCAAATCGACTTGCTTATGGCGTAGAAGCTATGATACCCGTTGAAATCAATGAGCAAATTCCAAGGGTAAGCTTCTACGACGAGGTTGGAAATATACAGGGGCACAAAGAAGAACTCGAACTACTCCCCGAAATCTGATAACAAACCCAGATAAGAGAAGCAGCGCTGAAGCAAAGGATGACAAACAGATACAACAAAAAGGTCATTCAAAGAAGCTTTACCCCGGACGACTTGGTCTTGATCAGAAACGACATTGGAGTTAACAAGTCTGGGGATGGAAAGTTTGCTGCCAACTAGAAAGGGCCATAGAAAATTAATGATGTCCTAGGAAAAGGCTACTACAAGGTGACCGACTTGAATGACACCGAATTACCTAGGTCGTGGCATGCATGTAATATGAAAAGGTACTATAGTTAAAGGCGAACTACATTCCCTGATGTACTCTTTTTTCCGACTTCATGGTTTTTTCCCAAAAAGAAGGGTTTTCTTGAAGGGGGGTTTTAACGAGGCATCAAAGTGGAGGCTAAGAGGCAATAATTTTTCAACCTCTTAATAGAAAAAAAGTACCTTCGTGAATAAATAAAGATCTTTTTTCTACATATCTTTATAAATTCCTTTTAAGTTACTATCGTTTATCTACGAAACGCACCGAATTAAACTCAACAAAACGTAAAAATCCCATGTCCGACCTATGTGGTCGGCAGGATAAAACGACGAGGTACAAGTCGGTGTAAAGAGACTATAAAAGCAGATAATGTAAACTCGGACACGTAACGACTAACAAGTCGAAAACATCGAGAAGCATCGAAATGCATCGCGAAAATAGCCTAAGTTATGAACAATCCAAATAAGAAAATTTGAAGTCATAAGGAATGTCAAAAAGAGATAAAAGAAAACCATCAAAAGTAAACGGCAGAAGTTGTGTCAAGCCTTTAAAAATCCAAGAACAACTTAGGCAAAACACAACCTGCCCATATAAGAGGTTTTTCTAAAAACAAAAGACTAGAAAGGGTTATTTTTTCACGAAAATCCTGACAAAGGAAGTAGCATGCACACATCAATTAAACTTAAAACCCCTTATCCAAAAAAAGGGGGGAAACAAAGCACTTCTGTTTACGTCCATAAAAGGCCAGAAAATGTCAGGAACAAACCACCACTAACAAAATATAGAATTTTTTAAAAACAAGGGGCCCACCGGGCCCCCAAATAGCCAAATATCAATTAAAAAGAAGATCACCACCACCAGAAGGAAGGTCAGCAGGGAGAGAAGTCAGAATAGCAACAGGAGAGGATGAAGCAGATTGTTCAGGACCTTAAGAGGGAACCTCCGAAGGACTCAGGAGGTCTCCATCTTGTCACTTCTCATGAGGAGGGGACTCCACTATCCTCTGCCCCCGAGTCTTCAAGTTGGAGTCCCTCTCAGGTCGGGGAGGAGAGACAATGGCCCCATCTACCACAATCTTGTCAGGGTCAAGAGGAGAAAGGTCCAAGTCAGGTGCAATAACTCTGACCTGCTCCTTAAAGATCCTCCAAGCCTCTTCCGAACCTTCAGCCACCGAACCCTCCAAGTCCTGAAAAGCTTTCCGACATCCTGCCAGCTCCTTCTTTAGGTTAAGATTCTCCCCACAGAGCCTGACATAATTCTGCTCCGCCTTCTCCTTAAGGCCCTCCGCCATGGCACGCTGGCCCATTAACTTCTTCTCCCTCTCCTGGAGCTGAGTCCTCTCCTCCTTCAACTCGACGACCTCCTCCTTTAGCCTTTTCTCCTCCTCCTAATAAAGGAAGATCCTCCCCTCTAGCTCCTCAACCTTTTGGGTAGAACCCAAAGAGCTAAGGGGAGTCTTCTCCAAAATATCAAGAAGTTTTGTGCATACTCCAGCCGCCTGAACACTCCCCTAAACTAAGAAATTAAGATGGTTTCAAATGGAAACATCATCCATATTAATTTGGGTATAAGGATAGATGTGATTCCGAACGAACTTGGGGCCACCAAATTTGCTTTCCCAGAAAAAGAAGAGCTAGACTCTGAAGTCTGGCGCTTCTTCTTCTCGGGTTCAGGGGAAGATTGGGGCGGGGCAGGAGGAAGAGAAGAAGCAGAAGAAGATGATACCATAATGGGACGAGAGGAGGTCCCCAAGTTACAAGGAGGAGGAGGAGGAAGAGTGCCAGCAGCCCTGGCAGCGTCAACTCAGGCCCAAGACCTCTTCTTGGTGTCCTGTACTTTTTGGTAGGAAGAGCTGGAACTTTTCTTCACCATCTCTGAAAAAGAAAGCGGAAAGTTAAATTACAAAGTCGGAATGCTGCAAGTCGAAAATCATCAAAACCAATAATAAAGCTACCTAATTGGGTCCGCACAAAACTCGAAGATCCCTGAAGAAACTTTTTTGTATCCAAGTAGAGGGCCCTCTCCCAAACTTCTCGGAAGAACCCCACAACAGCCTCCTCAACCTCATCCAGGTCATCCAGACCATACTTATCGACATGGGAGGCCTCCAACCAATAAAGAGGAAAGCGGGGAGAAGAATTTTCGTCCAGGAAAAAGGGATGATGGCCCTCTACGGCTTGAATTTTGAAGAAAAAGTTTTTAAAATCATGAAAAGATTCATCAAAAATGGAGAAAACTTTCCGACCTTGAATGACTCAGAAAGTGTTCCACTGTTGCTTATTATTTTGCCCACTGAAGGGCTTGGTCATGTGAAAAAGATAAAAGAAAATTCTCAAAGAAGTCGGAAAGGCCAACTCTCGACTCACGAGCTGATAAATTTTCAGAAAGCCCCAAGAATTGGGGTGAAGCTGGGTAGGAGCGATTCAGCAGTGGTTCAGAACCTCCATCTCAAAATCTGAAAAAGGCAGAAAAACCCCCAAACGAGTGAAAAGTCTCTCATAGATAAAAAAGAAATGAGGGTCAGAATTAGCAGCCCTCCCAAAGCAAATCCGGTCTTCAGGACCCGGGGCAATCAACTCATACTTTGGCTTGTCATCATCAGAGCCATAGATCCTGTGGGTACGAAGATCGTTGATATAGTCTGTATCTACTAATGGGCTCTCCCCAAGAACAATGACGTCCACCCATAGCAAAAGGGACTCAATAGAAGACATCTTTTACAGTAGGTAAAAAGACAATGAAACCTACAAAGAAAAATGGGAAGGATCAATAACGGGCTCCCTAAAAGGCCGGAGCAGTCTACCCAATAACACAAAGTCACTAGACCTACAGGCAGACTCACATGAACTCTTCCAAAATGCAAAACAAAGCATACAAAAAGCCTCTTATAAAATGTAGTACCAATATAAAAGGGGAAAAGGAGAAGGAAGAACTAACGTTTGTTTACAAAGAAGCAGAAGAAAATCAATCGCAGCAACAACCAAAGCACTCGAGGGAGGAAGGGTAAAAGGTCTCTTGACGATGAGAATTATTTGGTGATCTAGATTTTCTCTAAGTAGAAGAATTCATTTGTTGTAAGAATAGCCTAGATCAACAAGTAATTCTCCATCAAATTTAAATCTCAGAAGATGTCACAATCAAAACACAATAACCGAGAGTATTTAGACTTCCAGGTCGTTCTTCCTAGGAATTGTAATTAAGTGTCATTATTGGCTATGAGGGAACAAGGGGGATTGGATGATGGCAAGGAAATGTAAATAGCAAGAAATGTAAATATGCAAGAAAGTAACTTGATATGCAAGTAATTAAAATGAGCATGCAAGTAAAAGCAATGCAATTGGAAATTAAATACTAAAAGGGCTCTTGGTGAGGATTGGGTAATTAGGGCTTGCTATCCTAGTTGTGGACCACAAACATGGTGATTGTGTGTGGATTAATCCTAATTAGTCAACCATACATCGAAAATAAGTTAAAAGGACATAATTAACCTCAATCCACAAGTCCTAGCCAACTCACTAATTAACTTAGTGAAAGACTAGCGTTAGTGAAAACCAAGTTAATTAACAACCCTCACATAATGTGGAATAGACATCCACCACTCAAGTTCACCCAAACCACATAATTTTCCAGCCAAGAGTGAGAAAAACTATGTAAAAACCCAACCAAGTATTTTATCAAACACTTGGTGGGTATGAAAAGAAAGCATAGTAAATGACAAGAAATAGTAAATACTACAACTACCAAGCAAGGAAAATAAAGATTGCAACTCAATAAAGCAATAAAAGAGGCATGAAACATAAAATTACATTAAATATAAATTAAAGTAACAAGAGTGCAAATACATAAAAATGGCAAGAATGGAGAAAATGACAAGATAAAGTAATGAAATTAAGACAAGAAAACAAAGAAAGGTAGAAGAAATTAGACTAAAACAAGAATTAAAAAGGCGAGTTACAAAGAAAATAAACTAAAAATCCTAATTTCTAGAGAGAAGGGGGAGCTTCTCTCTCTAAAAAACAACCTACATAATGTTAAACTAACCCTAATTTCTCCTCCCCCTTTCACATGGAGTGAGGCCCTCTTAGATATAGGATGAATTAGCGTCAAAAAGTCCAAAAACTGGGCTCTGGAGGCCTAGAAATCGTCCCCAGCAATTACCATTAAATGAGTCACGCGCTGAGACCTGTGCGTACACACAGGTGTGTGCGCACGCACACATGCTGATTTTCCTCTTGTGCGTATGCACAGGACGTTGTGTGTACACACAAATGGTTTTGTAGCTCTTGTGCGTACGCACAGTAGGTTGTGCGCACGCACACTCCAATGTGTGCTTCTCTTTTGTTTTCTTCTTGTTTTCTCCCTTTGTACATGCTTCTTTCCACTTTTGCCTAGCCAAACTTGCCTCTAGGACCTAAAATCACTCAATAAACATGTCATGGCATCGAATGGCATAAAATTGAGATTAAAATCACTAATTTAAGCTCAAAATAGCATATTTTCACAATTAGGCACAATTTAGAGAGAAAACACAAACGCATGCTATTTACATGAATAAATGTGGGTTTATGTGATGAAATCCACTCAAATCAAACCAAAATATATCGTCAAAGATGGATTCATCAATTCTCTCACACTTAAACAATAGCATGTCCTCATGCTAATCACAATCAAAGGAGAATGATAAAGGGGGAAGGCAATTTATTCAATACAACTAACCACATGCGTGAAACTACACTAAATGCTATCTATCTATATGTACAATATGATTTCCTATGGAGTTTGTCAAGAACAAACAAAGGATTCCAATCAATCCAAAACAAACCTTAGGGCCAAGGCAAAGAGTCAATACCCTATAATCAAGGTCCAAAGAATGAATTGATATTTTTTTCAAAACTAACCAATAGGCAACTTGCAAGAAGATACAATATAAGGCACAAGAACATAGAATTGAGCGATCGAACCCCTCACGGGATGTGTATTCACTCAATTCACTCAGTGTTTAGGGCTTAATCACTCAATTCTCTTTTAATCATGTTTCTCAAAGATTTGTAATCTCTGAAATCACTTAACACACATATCAAAGCATCTAATGGTAATAAGAGAGGATTAATATTAGCAAATATAAGGCCAAAGAAACATGTTTTCAATCATAGCACAAAATCAGGAAGGAGAATGTAAAATCATGCAAATTATATGAATAAGTGTATGAAAGATTGATAAAATCCACTCAATTAAGCACAAGATAAACCATAAAATAGTGATTTATCAATTTGCAAGTCATCTAACAATCAATAATTATTCAATGCATGCATACAAATATCAAGAGGACTTATCCATGGGTTGTAATGGGGTTAGGGTCAAGGAAAGATTGTATTTGGTCAAGTAAGCTTGAAATTTGAATCTTTGATTAACCTAAGCTTCCCACCTAACATATGACAACTTATACAATTTTGAAGCTAACCTAACTACCCATTTTTCACTTTTTCACACACTCATGCATTCTCTTTTTTATCACAACACATATGCATTGATTCTTATTGAACTTCACTTTGGGTCATTTTGTCCCCTTTTTATTGGTTCTTTCTTTTTCTCTTTTTTTTTCTTCAATTGAACTAAAATATATACAAGAACATCAATGCATATGGTTTAACATTCAGTGCATGAGTATGTACCCAATTCTCAATATTTTGATAAAAATATAAAAACGCCCTTTTATCCCAACCAATGTTCCCAAACTTCCCAAACTTGAATGATAAACACACTCACTAGCCTAAGGTAATCAAAGATCCAAACAAGGGACATTTATTATTTTTCGCTTTAAGGCTTGTAATGTGCTAAAATTAAGAACAAATGGGTTTTGCATAGGCTCAAAGTTGGCTAACAATGGAAGATAAAAAGGTAGGCTATTTGGGTAATTGAGCTTTTTGAAACAATGGCCTCAATCATATACATGCATTCATACACAAAATAATGGACATATAGATTCATGCAAATTAAAGATTACAATAATAAAAGGAGTTTATCAGACCAGAACAAACTTTATGGTTGAAGATGTGCAACCATACAATTAAAGCTCAAATCTCACAAGATTTGTTGTTCTAGCTCTTTTTCTATGTTCTATGAAAAAGGATACTTCAAGCAAGTTGAAAGAAAGCAATTTCAATTCAATCAATGGCATGCCCAAAAAGGGATTTCATAAAAATTTCTTGTTGTTTTTACCAAACTTATTCAATCTAACATGCACATGCAAGTATTTACTACCATAATACTTTGAGCATTAAAGAAATATATACAAACAAACCAAGCAAAGTGCAACTAAGAACAAAAATTGCAAAAATTGAAGAAAAAGAACAAAAAGAATATTGCAAAGTGTCTAAGAAAAGGATTTTACCCCCTCGAAGTTGGCGATCCTCCCCCACACTTAAATTATGCACGGTCTTTCGTGCATGCACATGATCTGGGGGATGAAGGACTATGAGGCTCCACCTTCAGCTAGTGGGCTCCGGGGGCTCCGGTTGCTTTGTAAACAAATAAACAACAATTGAGAAAAAGTAAGATGTGTGTGGTATGATAAAAGGCAATGTATGTATTCGAAATACACGCACAATTTGGAATGCAAACATTGGTGGGGTACAACAACCACCTATTCAAAAAAGATAGCATACGTTCCTCAATTTAGTACCCTATGTTGCAAGTAAAGCATAAGCAAAACTTAAGGCACAAGCAACCCTAGGTAACACAAAAGTGAATTGAGTATTTGATATTGGTTATTAAAATTGTGCAAGTAAAAGCGTAAAATTGGTAGAAGATAGAACAATTAACAATAACCCATTTAATAATGAACTAAAAACACCTCATTCATCATGAAATATAAAGAAAAGGTCACATGGTAAGATACTTGTTACAAAAAGTGACAAGCTTGAAAATAATCAAGTTGCGTCACTCAAACAAATGCAAGGCATTAACAAGGAACAGGTACTAGTCATGTAATGAATTTAATATGAAAATCATAATGAACAAGTAATCTCTACTCAATTCACTTAATCCAATGCACTTATATGATTTGTCCTAGTGGTACAGTCAAAATATTAGTATTCAAACCCACTAGATACTAGTAAATTAAAGCAAAGTATAAGTGCATTGGTGTACCATTTTCAAGCAACAAGCAACACAGTCAATCATCAAACAAACACTTGCAACTTATTCACTTAACAAGTAAGTAAACTAAATCTAATATAATTACTAAAGTGAGAATGAGATGAAAACAAAATGGACAATAACAAGTAGAAAATATGGTGAAAGGAGAAGAAGAGAGAGGGAGAGAGAAGAAGAGAGAAGTAGAGAGAAGAGAAGAAGAGAAAAGAAGCATAATAGTGAGAAAACAGAGGCGTGCGTACGCACAGATACGTGTGCGTACGCACACTATGAGGAAAAAGAAAGGTGTGTGCTCGCACACTTTATGTGAGCGCTCCTGGCAGAAGAGGATTTAAGAAGTGTGCGTGCACACAAGGGTGTGCGCACGCACAGAAGACTCTTTTTTTTTTACGAAGGATCATGTGTGCACGCACACAGAAGCAAAAGGGGGTATGGATTCATGCGCACAAGCTGTGCCAACGCTCCCACCAGAAGGGATGCAAGTTGGCGTACGGACGCACAAGCCTGTGCGCTCGCACAGAGAATGCGAAAAAGGGCATTTGTGCGTACACACAAGTAAATGCATACGCACAGGTCACAGAAAATAGGGGAGCGCCCACGCACAGGCTGTGCTGGCGTTGCAAATAGAGGTTGATAACAAGAGTGTGCGAGCGCACGCACAGGTCGCTGAAAATCAAAGTTGTGTGCGCACGCACGAGGTGGTGCGCACGCACAAATGCCTTATTTTCAAAAATTTTTTTCTCAAAATTCTAAGGTACCAAGCCTTAGTTCAATGAAATCTCAACCCCAAAACATTCAAACACCCATAAATTCATGATCCATACCAAAATTAACCTAACAAATTCTCAAAATAAAACTAATTCTAAGCTAACCAAGCATAACAAACGGAAACTAAGCCAAAATATATACAAAAAGAGAAGGATTGGAACAATGTTACCATGGTGGGATATCTCCCACCTATCTAGCACTTTGGTTTAGTGTCCTTAAGTTAGACTTATGGAGAGCTCTCATCAAACCTCCTTGAAATTCCAACCAAGCTTGTATTCTCCAAGGCTTTTGAGACTCCAAAGCTTATGCACCCACATCTTGTTGTGAATTCCTTTCATTCCATGTAGGTAACACACAATTGAAATTCCCAATTCCCATGGCACAATAGCACAAAACACCCAATGCAATGGGTGAGAATTCATAGGATAAAAAGGAAATAGAAATCAAAGGTAATAAGAACAAGTAAAATAAACACCTAAAACTAGCAAAAACAAGCAATCAATCAAAATAAGCTATTTATATATTAACATATATACAATAGCCAATAACACAACACCATTGCAACTCCCCAGCAATGGCGTCAAAATTTGACGAAGAAAATTATTTGGTGATCTAGGTTTTCTCTAAGTAGAAGAATTCATTCGTTGTAAGTATAGCCTAGATCAACAAGTAATTCTCCATCAAATTTAAATCTCAGAAGATGTCACAATCAAAACACAATAACCGACATTATTTAGACTCCCAGGTCATTCTCCCTAGAAATTGCAATTAAGTGTCATTATTGGCTATGAGGGAACAAGGGGGATTGGATGATGGCAGGAAATGTAAATAGCAAGAAATGTAAATATGCAAGAAAGTAACTTGATATGCAAGTAATTAAAATTAACATGCAAGTAAAAGCAATGCAATTGGAAATTAAATACTAAAAGGGCTCTTGGTGAGGATTGGGTAATTAGGGCTTGCTATCCTAGTTGTGGACTACAAACATGGTGATTGTGTGTGGATTAATCACAATTAGTCAACCCTACATCGAGAATAAGTCAAAAGGGCATAATGAACCTCAATCCACAAGTCCTAGCCACTCACTAATTAACTTAGTGAAAGACTAGTGTTAGTGAAAACCAAGTTAATTAACAACCCTCACACAATGTGGAATGGACATCCACCACTCAAGTTCACCCAAAATACACAATTTTCCAATCAAGAGTGAGAAAAACTATGTAAAAACCCAACCAAATATTTTATCAAACACTTAGTGGGTATGAAAAGAAAACATAGTAAATGACAAGAAATAGTAAATACTACAACTACCAAGCAAGGAAAATAAAGATAGCAACTCAATAAAGCAATAAAAGAGGCATGAAACATAAAATTGCATTAAATGTAAATTAAAGTAACAAGAGTGCAAATACATAAAAATGGCAAGAATGGAGAAAATGACAAGATAAAGTAATGAAATTAAGAGAAGAAAACAAGGAAAGTTAGAAGAAATTAGATTAAAACAATAATTAAAAAGGAGAGTTACAAAGAAAATAAACTAAAAACCCTAATTTCTAGAGAGAAGGGGGAGCTTTTCTCTCTAGAAAACAACCTACATAATGCTAAACTAACCCTAATTTCTCCCCCTTTCACATGGAGTGAGGCCCTCTTAGATATAGGAAGAATCAGCTTCAGAAAGTCCAAAAACTGGGCTCTGGAGGCCTAGAAATCGCCCCCAGCAATTTTTATTAAATGAGTCACACGCTGAGACCTGTGCGTACGCACAGGTGTGTGCGCACGCTTACATGCTGATTTTCCTCTTGTACGTACGCACGGGATATTGTGCGTACGTACACATAGTTTTGTAGTTCTTGTGCGTACGCACAGTAGGTTGTGTGCACGCACACTCCAATGTGTGCTTCTCCTTTGTTTTCTTCATGTTTTCTCCCTTTGTACATGCTTCCTTCCACTTTTGCCTTGCCAAACTTGCCTCTAGGACCTAAAATCACTAACAAACATGTCATGGCATCGAATGGCATAAAAGTGGGATTAAAATCACTAATTTAAGCTCAAAATAGCATGTTTCACAAGAGAGAAAACATAAAAGCATGCTATTTACATGAATAAATGTGGGTTTATATGATGAAATCCACTCAAATCAAACAAAAATATATCGTCAAATATGGATTCATCATCTGTCTTTCAGTGTGTGCAAGTAGTTTCTTTTTCAGAAAGGAAACAAGGCAAGAAGAGGGAAAAGTATTTATAAATATGACAGGGGCAAAACAGTAAAATGAGGCTATCGTTAAAGATATGCGCCGTTACCAATGTAACTGCTCTCCACGTGTAAATACGAAACTCCTAACGGACGCGACGTTTGATTAGACGTGACGGTTGAAAATTTTTAAAATTATGTCGGTTTCAAAATCATGTCAGTTCCCACTTCACGTTGGCTACAAGCCGAGTCTAAATACTTGAATCCAACTCTTAAGCAAAAGAGATCGGACTCGAGTAGGGGCACTGTTCATACCCTGGCCCAACACTAAAGCTCAGGTCCAAATAAAATAAAAAGGCCCAATCCATAGATTGGCCTCCCTACGTAATCGACCTCCACAGAAGAAGTCGGATTCGACACATACTTCACCCCAAAGAAGTCGGGATCTAAGATTAGCTGGCAGATAACCCTTATTCAAATAAGTAACTTCCTCTAAAATCTATCAACCCACTTCCAGGAGTCATATCTCAACTTTCCTAAGATAAAGGGACGGTTATCCTCCTTAAAAGGTGGAACTACTCCAACGGTGGTTATTGGTTCACGACTATAAATACACTGATACCCCTCAGATATCTCTAAGTTCCAATACTCTCAAAAACTGCTTAGTCCCTTACTGACTTAGGCATCGGAGTGTCTTTGTAGGTACCGCCTCCTATTCTTTCACGCACATAAGTTGGATGACGGCTCCCTAACACGAACCTAGTCGAAGACTTCCTCCTTCAGACGATTGGACCAACCTAACAAGGCCAACCCGTTAATTTCTGGTTACCCGACGTAACAGGTTTCTTTCGTTTTATCGATTCTTCTTTTACTTTATAAATATACTGAGCCTTACTTTTTTTTGTTTTGTTTTATAGGTTTAAGCTTGATTTTAAAATTTGAAAAATTGTCTTAAAAATATGTAAATATAAAATAATAGGTTGAGACAAATCTATAATTACCTTTTGCTAATGATAGTTGTCTAACTATAATAGTATAGAATATATATGAATAAAAGATATTTCTAACGTGTATAGCAATAATCATTAATTGTATTCTAACGTCTATGAAAATAAACATTAATACTAAAATAGGATATAATTACGGGTGTAAAATATGAAAATTTAAAAATTATAATTAATTTAAGAATATAAATTCATATATAAAAGAAAATAACTATGGGTATAAAATAGGAAATTTTAAATTTTATAATTAATGACTATAATTAATATATATTTATGAATTAGATAATATTTTAATTGTTTAATTTTGTTTTGATTTATATAAAAAAATTAACTCAAATTGTATTACGCCAATGCTCTAAACTGAAAATTGCTTCACGAATCAGCCAAAGCACATTACTATGTAATTCGAACTAGCTTGGTTCAAACTCCATAAATACATAATTCAAACCTACTTGGTTCGAACTACATGTAATATAATTCGAACTTGGTTGGTTCAAATTACACTTGAGTACCAGTCCCCTAGTAATTCGAACCGAGTTGGTTCGAATTACTCTCAAATTGCATCAAAACGTAATTCGAACCAGGCTGGTTCGAATTACTAAGTTTTCAGCTATATAAGGAGTTCGAATCACCCTCATTCAAACAACTTCTCTATTTCCATACCCCACCCAAATCCCAGAGAAAACGACCCAGATTCCATCCGACAAAGACTCGAACAGAAAACTCTGCCGATGGGAGATGATCCGGCAAGGCTATATCGGTTGGACGGAGTCGCTCATATAGCCGGGGTGATCAACGACGAGGTTAGTGGATAGAACACTTCTTTGCAATTAGTTTATCTGAGTTAATGATTTTTCATGTGGTTTTAGTGGCGGTTATGTTAGTGGTTTATCGTAGTGGTATTGCAAGTGGTTTTTTTAAAGGTTTTGTATGTGGTTTTAGTTAGCGGTTTATGTTAGTGATTTTTTTATAGTTATTTTGTTGATGCTTTATGTTGGCGGATTACTTTAGGTGGTATTGGAAGAGTTTTATCATGTGGTTTTATGTGCGGTTTACGATAGTGGATTTGCATGTGGTTTTCGTAAGTGGATTAGCTTCCGGTTTATGTTAGCGGTTTAAGCATGTGGTTTGTTATATTGGTTTCATATGTATATTGTGTTATTGGTTTCGATAAGTGGTTTCTGTTATTACTCATTTTTGTTACTGGTTTTCTATGTCGATCTACTAATGCGGTCCATGTAATGCCCAGCCACAGAGATGCATCAGGAGCATGCGGCGGCAACAGGGCATGCGACTCGATGAGTGGTATGTGTCGTACTTGCAGATGGCGGGGTTATACCATCTAGCGAGGCTAAATGATAGATGGTTTTGGATAGATGAGCCCCTTCTCAGTGCCTTCATGGAGCGGTGGCGTCTTGAGACGCACACTTTCCATATGCCCTTCGGAGAGTGCACGATCACGCTTCAGGATGTGGCGTACCAGTTGGGGTTGGCAGTGGACGGCCGTTATGTCAGCGGTTACCTTACGGATTTCCATATATATATCGAGGGTGGACGTCCTGCTTGGGTGTGGTTCGAGGAGTTGCTTGGAGTGATTCCTCCTCCGAGCCAGGTTCAGAAGTTCGCAGTAAACTGCAGCTGGTTCAAGGAGACATTTGGAGAGTGCCCTGAGGGAGCCGATGAGGACACCGTGTGGCGCTTTGCTCGTGCCTATATCATGATGTTGTTGGGCACTCAGCTGTTTGCCGACAAGTCTGGCAACCGCATTCACATCAGATGGCTTCCCTATGTAGCTAGGCTTGAGGAGATGTGTTCCTATAGTTGGGGGTCTGCAGCATTGGCATGGTTGTACCGGTGCATGTGCCGAGTGGCGAACCAACATGTGGTGAAGTTAGCGAGCCCACTTCAGCTACTTCAGTCCTGGATATTCTGACGCTTTCCAAGGTTTAGGCCTGCTGGGTATGATACGTGCAGCTGACTTTGGCATCGAGGTAATCTATTGTTCTATTTCAAGTTAAATTAGCTAATGTTGATGTACGCTTGTGCTGTTTTACAATTCTGTCATACTTTTAATTAGAAATAACACTCATGTCCGATGCAGGTGGTCAGGTTACAACCCTTTCGTTAGCGAGAAGGGTCCTAGAGTGCAGATGTGGAGACTGCAGATAGACATGTTACAACCCAGGGATGTGAGTATACTTTTGGTTACTTTTATTTAAATAACTAGACTTTAAGATTTTGTATAAATAGTTTGCTTGACAATGTAACTTTTGTGCAGTTTATCTGGATGCCGTATAGCTCCCCCGAGGTACTGCATTTGTGCATCCGGAGGCGTTGGAGCCTCGACACATGGCGCTGTGGCGATCTGTGATGTCACTGATATACTTTGTCGTCATAGAGTGGCATCAGATAGATAGGGTTCTACCACAGTTCGCGGTGTCCAGCCCCGACCACGTCCCGCCCTAAACATCGACTTTCTGATGTCGAAGGACGGGAGAGGCAGTGATCATTGGTTCCCGTCCGCTTTGCAGCATTGGCATCTTCATTGGGAGAGTCGTGCGGACCACGTCCTCCGGTTCGATGTTGTTGCGGACCCTGGACCGTTGGACACATACCTAGATTGGTGGAGTCAGCTTGGAAAGAGGTTCTTGTCACCAGAGATGTATTTGGGAGATCCGAGGGGCGTTCCTATTCCTGTGGAGGCATCACAGAGGGGTGCTGGGCTAGTTCCTGACATGGATCGAGTTGATGACGTCCCTGATAGGCGTCGGATAGAGAGGAGAGCTCGACTCGGGACACGACGGAGCCAGCGTGAGTGGAGGTGGCTAGACCAGGCTATTCAGGAGGCTGATGAGGCAGGTCGGGGTCGTGGTCGAGGACGACGGCATGGAGGCAGACGGAGGGCGCCTGTTATGGGGCACGACGATGGTGATCTTTGTGACGTGGCCGGTGGGGGAGGGGCTGCAGTCGGGGTTGTTAGTCGCCATCATGACGGGCAGGGTGGAGAAGGGTACGCTATCGGAAATCCCTCTACCCATAATGAGGCTGGACTTGGGGAGGGGCCGCTCTAAGATTACTTCGTTGGTGTTCCCGATGACGACCAGACACTTCAGGAGAGTATGCCACGAGTGAGTCCGGGCAGCACGTTCTCAGACTTCCTTGCCGGTGTTGGTCTTGATGCGAATTTTGGTGGACCACAGTTCCTCGATGAGATCAGTGCCATCATGTAGGAGGATGAGGCTGCTCGTGGCCGGAGTCAGACGACGGGGACACAAGGACCGTTAGATGTCGATCTGAATGAGCCTCCTTCCGTGCCTCCTCCTGACTATTTCGCTTTGGGTGGTACCCTAGCTTCGGCACATACTGCTGGGTCACATTCAGTTGTCGGGCCGTCTTCATCCCGACCGTTACATGTCCAGCCTAGGACGCATGCACATGCAGCCCCGCAGGACGAGGAGGATGAGATCGAGGATGATGAGCCCCTTATCCGGAGAGGTCAGAGGACACGAGTACCACGTCGTTGCTTCACGGGGTCGCACCTATTTAGATGATTAGTGTGCCATGTTGTATGTTACCTATCTTCGTCTATGTATTTATCAGTTGATGTATGTCTGTGTTACTTATTGCTTTATCGTCTATCATTTACTATGAAAACATCAGTACTTTGCGTTTTGATATTATTTAATTTCCGCATCACGTATTAATTTAAATTGTAGATTTATTTATTGCCGTGTGCATTCAACAAAAATACTTAGGATCCCATGCTTAGTAATTCGAACCAGCCTGGTTCGAATTACGTTTTGATGCAATTTGAGAGTAATTCGAACCAACTCGGTTCGAATTACTAAGGGAATGGAACTCAAGTGTAATTCGAACCAACCAAGTTCGAATTATATTACATGTAGTTCGAACCAAGTAGGTTTGAATTATGTGTTTATGGAGTTCGAACCAAGCTAGTTCGAATTACATAGTAATGTGCTTTGCCTGATTTGTGAAGCAATTTTCAGTTTGGCTGATTCAGATAATTTTTTGCTCCCTTGGCTTATTTCTGTTTTTTGCCCTTATTATTATGTGAATGTTGTGATGTTATGGAATAATTATTTTTCAAAATTTAGAGGTCTAAGAGATGTAGAATCTAACTTTTGGTGATGTCGTGATAAAGTTGATCAAGACCCGAACTTCACCCGGTCTAGACCCGGCTTTAGTGTGGCCCAAAAGTAACACGATTTCATCGGGTATAGGATCGAGTAAGGGTCTCATAAATAGACTCGGTCATTATTTAGGGTCGGGTCTGGGCCAACGCGAACCCAACTTCACCCGACCCCATGTGCACCCTAACTCTAATCGTATAGTCACCCCATATTCATCTAAAAAGGTCGTGGATTTAAATTTTCTTATTTTTGGTAAAAAAACAAAAACAAAAACTCAAACTGTATTACAACAAAAAAATTTTAGGAGTATAATGACTGACGTGAATCGGTACGATGCTAAATAAATACAGTAGAGATGAAGACTGATTATTGCACAAAAACAATTCCATTTACTTGAATTTTTCTATTTTATTTTGAGGTTTAAAAACATTAAAATTTATCATATATGATCAAAATTAAGACATTATTAATTTAATGCATATTATAATTTTTTTTAATTAATTCAATTATTTTGTGAATTTTTTTATTATGTAGTATTGTTTATTATTCACATGAATAAAAAAACATAAATTGAGTTTGATTTTAAAATTTAATATGTTGAAGAATATTTTTTTATTAAAAAATATTTCAGATATAGATATAATATTAAATATTTTTCGTACATTGCATGGATACATACACTAGTTATTAAATTAAAGGAAATATTTTGATAATTGCTATTTCTTTTTGCATTTTAAATTATTATTTGAATTTTAAAAGATTTTATTTTTGATAAAAAATATCTTTTGGAGGAAAAAAAATCACATTTAATATTTTAAAATTAATCTTAATTCAATCAAATATACCATTGGATTTGATGCATTTTTTTCTTAAAAACATTTGAAGAGTTATTTAAAAGATATATAAAAATGAAAAATATTTATTTCTATATTTTTTTAATATATTTTTTTATTTGTATAAAAGATTATTTAATTACCAAATTTTGATATCTAGAAATTTATAAAATTCTTTTTCGATTATATCTTCTTATATTTAGTTTAGTCTGTCAAATTAAAATTATTTTTAAAAAATTAAAATATCTTTTAAGACTGTTTTCTAGAAAGTAAGTTTTTTTTTTTTTAAGTAAAATAGTACTATGGTAGTTTACTCGGTGTTGAACTCGGTGTTGAATTGTCGATAAATTGTTATTTGTAATGTACTAGGGTCTAGGGATGCTCCTGTTTTCACTGCTTGGATCCATGAGAAAGTTTGTTTTTGACAGTGATATAGTAGCTAAGGATGCTCCTATCTTCACTCTTATTGTATTGAATATTGATCCATCCCAAACTCTGCTTTCCGGTGGCTAAATATTAAGCTTATAATTCAACACATGCTAAAAACAAAATTAACATAAAAAGCCACGTGACATTTTTAATCTATCTTCATCCTAGTGTTTCATTGATTTACTTCTAGTAATCTCAATTGAAATATTAGTATTATCATTGACAATTCAATTAAAATATTTGATAAAATAGTTATGTAAAATATTTTATGTATTAAAATTAAACTCATTTAAAATTTATATAAATTAAAATACTTATTATTATTTAAATTAATTATGCTAGTCGTAGTCTCGTAGAGTATATTAAATTTAACTATTAAAATTATTTATTACTATAAAATACATATTAAAATATAAAATACACATTAAAAATAAATTAAATTACACATATATTATACAAATACATAAAAATTAATTTTAAAAGTTGATTCTAGTCCGCAGATAACATTTTTATATTTTAATTAGTTTCTAAATAAAATCACGTGAATGAACAATCTTGATATTTCAAAGTAACCGTAGCCACCTTTGACTTTTTTGCATGCAAATTCGTGAGTTTGTTTGAGGACTGGAAGCTAAAAGCACTCACAAATTTTTGACGTGGCATTATGAGACTACATATAAATAGACAAACAATAACATATTAGACTGTGTGTGTGTGAAAGAGATGAACCGAGTTGGAACCATAACTCAAGGAAGGAAATGGAGAATGCAACAACCAATTCTTCATGTGAAGAGGAACAAATACAAGATGAGCATGCATCTGCACCAGAGACACAAGAAGCAGGAGGATGGAGATCAGTCTACTACATTATTGGTAAAAAAAGAACAAAAGAAAAAGAACGATTTTTACATAATATTAATTAGCAAAACCCTAATCTTTTTTATAATTTTGTTGCTTAATTTGGGTTTTTGAAGGTAATGAGTCGTTCGAAAAATTGGCATCAATGAGTTTGATATCGAATCTGACGATGTACCTGCTAACGAGGTACAATTTGAGTGCGATATTTGTGGTGAATGTGGTTCAAATTTGGAATGGATCATCCAATGTTGCATCCATAATCGGTGCTTTCATTTCTGATACTTATTTGGGAAGGTTTCGCACCCTCTTATTTGGCTCCATTGCATCACTTCTGGTAAGCAAATCAATCATCACATCAATGTCACAATTACCAGGATAATGTTTTATTTCATTATTATATTTCCCCCTTTTGGTAGTGTAACATTAACAAACTAGGATTTATGTCAAGGAGTTACTCTAATGAACTTTTAAGTCGAAATAAGTTAAAACCCAAGAGATGTATTTTGATAGAATAAATTATCATTTCTGATCTTAAAAAAATCCAATACTTATCATTTTGACTTTGATACTCATTAAATAGGGTAGTTTATCAAACAGTTACGTTAGTTTATATGTTCTGTGCTTAAATTCTGAATGATAAGAAATGATCATTTATTCTATTGTGAAATTGTTAAATATTTTATTGGTTGAGTTATTAACATGGGGTAGAACATGAATTACATGAACAGGGTATATTGATAATGACCCTAACAGCAGGTATACATCAATTGAGGCCTGCTAACTGCACTAATAGGCCACATTGCCAGTGGCCACAACCGTGGCAGCTTGGTATACTCTTTTTCGCCCTCGCCATGTTATCTGTTGGCGCAGGTGGAATTAGGCCGTGCAACATTGCATTTGGCGCTGATCAATTCGATACCAAAACAGAGAAAGGCAGGGCACAATTGGAAAGTTTTTTCAATTGGTGGTACTTCACCTTCACCATTGCACTTGTGATCGCGCTAACTGGCGTTGTCTACATTCAAACCAATGTTAGCTGGACCTTAGGATTCGCCATTCCAACACTCTGCCTTGCTTTCTCAATAGCAATCTTCTTAATCGGCCGGCACACTTACATTCGAAAGAAGCCTCAGGGGAGTGTCTTCTCTGATATGGCAAAGGTGATCACTGCAGCATGTCGAAAGTGCAAGCTTAAGACCTCTGATAGAACACGTTACTATGATCCTGCTCCATCAGAATCGGACCACAACAATGTTAGGCTTGTTCATACAGATAGGTTCAAATTTCTTGAGAAGGCTGCTATAATTTCTGATCCTAGTGAGTTGAATGAACAATTGAAGCCGAAAAATGTTTGGAGGCTTTGTAGCTTGCATCAAGTTGAAGAATTAAAATGCTTATTGGGAATTCTACCAGTTTGGGTGACAGGAATCTGTTGCTTCATTGTAATGGATCAGCAGAACACATTTGGTGTTCTTCAAGTTATTCAAACAAACAGATCAATTGGGAAACATTTCAAAGTTCCACCAGGTTGGATGAACTTGTTCTCAATGGTGGCACTTTCAATTTGGATCTACATCTATGAATGCATCTACATTCGAGTGACAAAGAAAATTAACAAAAAGGCTACTCGGTTAAGCATGAGCCTAAGAATCAGAATTGGGATTCTTTTGTCAATTTTGTGCATGCTTGTGGCCGCGATCGTCGAGCAGAAGCGCCGCGACTCAGCTTTGAGAGCAAAATCATTTGCTTCGCCGATGAGCTTCGCAGTGCTGCTGCCACAGTTTGCGCTGTCGGGTCTCAACGAAGCCTTCGCTGCCGTGTCCATAATGGAATTCTTCACAACGGAGATGCCTGAGAGCATGAGGACTGTGGCTGGTGTTGTTTTCTTTCTGAGCTTGTCAGTTGCAAACTACTTAGGATCATTGATTGTGAACATTATCCATAAAGCTACATCACATGGTGGGAGAAATTCATGGCTTGGTGGACATGATTTGAATGACAATAAGCTTGATTACTACTATTATCTCATTGCTGCACTTGGTGTTTTGAATTTTGTTTACTTCAATTTCTTTGCTAGCCATTTCTTGGGTAAAAAACCTAGCAATGATACAAAAAAGGTGCAGCCAAAGAATTCAATACCAAATCAGCAGAATGGAGAGCCACCTCAAGAGAAGGAATTTGACATAACAATTGATCCAAGATGAAAGAGGGAACATGATCATGCTAATTTGTTACATTTTATTTTGTTGTTGTTTAGGTTAGGTGTGATTGTAACAATCTTTTTGTCTTGAAGACTGTATTGTGCTAATTAGGTGTGGTATATTGCAGATCATAATTTAGATTTAGATATCAAGTTTGATGAACTAGCCTTCACCAGTGATTGTAGTTGGTTAATTTAATTTCTCACACAAAATTTTAAACTGTTCACTTATTAATTTTCATATTATATAAATTTGTATGTTTAAATCAAGGTAAAAACTGACAAATTTTTTTGTGCCATCAGAATTTTTATGCACATGCCTCAGTTTTATTTTTTGGTTTCATATCTTCTCTAGTGATATAATTTCCACTATCTTTCTTTCCTACCTTTTCTTTCTTTCCTCTAAAATAATAAAACATTAAGATTTTTCTGTGCATAAAAAAAATTAAAACTCGTGCAATATACTAAATTTCATCAGCATGAGCATTTGTGTAGACTGCAGAGATTATTCTAAATTAAAGAAAGAAGATTATTAAGTTTTTGAAAAATTCTTTTCAATTCTGACCCGTATGTATGTGTCTCATGCCAGAGTTCCGAAATCAATAATTTTCATGTAAAAATCTAATATAAAAAATTGATGATATTTATACAAAAACCAACTCACTCTCCAACTGACTAATTTTATGCACTACTATTAGATAGATTAGATGAGATTCACACTTGAGACCAGTGTGAACAAAGAAACAAATAGATGTGATATTTACACACGCATTTTTGCATATATTTTGCCATTTTATAAGCAGACTTATCGACAGACACACTGCAAAACAATACAAAACAAAAAGACAGAAAAAAAAAAAGAAAGAAAGAAAAATTAGTGAGAAATCTAAATTTTTATTTTTATTTCTTTGAGTTTTATGATTGAATTATCTACTATTAAATTTAGCTTTTTTTTTCTTTGTATAAATTTATGAGCACTTCAATGTATGAAACAAATAATTTCTTGGTTTAAAATGAGAATAAAAATGCACTTTTTAATTTGTATATGATTTTGATTTGATAATTTTCAGAAAAATAATGTAATATCGTTATTTATTAAGCTATGATGATCATAATTCGTCTTTTGCGAATTGTATTCTTAAAAAATAAAAAATACAATTTACTCTGAAATAAATTCAATTTTTTGATAAATTCTATTTTTCAAAAAAAATGCGAATTCTCTTTTCAAAAATAAAAAATTATTGCAATTCATCTCCAACAATTTTGCTTTTCGAAAATTAATTAAAAAATTATACTTTTCCTCCAAAAAATTTTATTTGTCCCTACATTTCTATAAATCACTAATAATCTCCATTTTTGAGAAATTTTACCTCCCAACAAATCATACAAAAATCTTTTTAAATCTCAAATCTGAACATTTGATTAAGAAAGTGTGAAAATTTCGCTATCTCCCTTATTTTGATCACATGAGGTTGCGTTTGCACTTTGGCAATCATAACTAATCAATAACAAGAGGCAAGTAACAGTAGAAGTAGAAGACATGGAGATGGATATATCAATCACTGATTAGAGCAATTCTTAGTGCACTGACACATCAAAACCTCCAACTTTGAACGTTGAGTCTCTTCACACAATTGAAGTTAGTATCAAAATTGTTGTTGAATTACTGCCACACTGATATGAATATTCTACTACCCGCGTTTATTTATCTTTTTTCTCCATGATAAGTACTATTTAATTGTTTCATCGGCATTGATTGATCAAGTTTTGTTCTCCTAAATGTTGTAATAATCTCAAAAAGGCAAGAATACAAGTAAAAATAAATAGATCTAAATATGGGATCGAACGCATAGTTTCAGGAGAGCATGATAGAATTGTTGGGACAAAGGAGGCTTCAGAAGTAGGAAGGAGGGATGATCTAGGTTCGCATAAGTATAGCAGTGTTGATCGAAATATGGAGGAGGAAGGAGCGAGGGGAAATGACCTTAAAGAAAGATGTAATGGATGAGGATGATCTCATTGATAGGGAGCTCGAAGATGGCGTTGAATTAACAGTTTAGGACGAGAGAAACAAGCGCCAGAGATGTGTTAGTTTTCATTCTCCCATTCATGAGTCTGCCATCAACATCTCGTCCACTTTTCTATTACCCTACCATCCACATTTCCATCGTGAGAATATAAGCTTCACTATTGGCGCAGTCTCCACGCTCATTAACATGTTTTTTTTGCTTGCTGGAGGTGGCTCTAATTAGATGTTAGGGTTAGCGATTTGCATATCGTTATCCAATTTTGTATTTTCTTGGATTGTTTTGTAATTTTAGATTTTTCTTGGGAGTCTGGGACTTTGTTGTAATATAATACTTTTAGAGGTAACTATCTAAAATGTAGGGTGGTAAACTGGTAATATTTGTTTTTTGGTGACTAACTGGCAATATTTGTTTGTAACAGCTTAGGAGACATACAAATATTTGTGTATAACATTTCCTTCACAATATTAAACCAAAATACTAAAAGTAAAATATATAAATAACAAGAGAACTAACCTATAGAAATTAGGCAAAGTATTTGATGGAATTCATGTAAAGAACTACATTAAATTTAACTGTCTAAAATATTTATAAATTTATTCCAATTTATTAATTTATATTTACACATTTCTAACAAATTTTTTTATATTTTTAAAGCAAATTTTTATAAGCGTCCCATAAACAATTCTAGGTGTAAGGGTATAGAGTGCTTGTCCCTACTATAATTTAAAATTTTTTTGAGTAATACATGATAATAATATTTATTTGTTTTTATTAAATTGTTGATTTTGACTCCACAATAATATTTTAATCAATTTTTAAAATTTAATATTCAATTTAAAAAATTTATATTAAATGTGTTATAATGATTAATTTTTAAATTTAAATGAAATTAGTATTCTTTTTTAGAAATCGACTTAAAAAAATATTATTTATCTATTGATATTTTTTCTTTTAAAGTTAGTTTTAGTTTTTTCTATGACAACTGTATTAATTGAAACAACCTTTTAAACTATGGATATCATTAAAACCTAATTATATTGAATGTAAATTTTTAAATGATATGAATTTTTAAATGACAACTGCATTAGTGATATACGTAAAAAAACAAATATTTTAATTGTATTACTAAAAAAGTTTATTCGATCTTTCTAAAATATAAAATTTAAAAAAATAAAATTTTTTTTAACAATTGGAATTATGCACGAAGATAAAGAGTCTTTTGAATATACTCTAGACATCAACATTTGTTCACCGGAATCAACACTCGTAAGTCACCAAAAAAAAAAAATCAACACTCGTAACTCTTACCGTCACCAACCACCATCGCCATTCCCTAGACATCAAGGTCTTGCCGTTCAAGAATGACAGACCCTTGGCGTCTTCTGCACCCGCGTCGAGCGATGATTCTCTGCCACGTTAGCAATTAAATTGAGTCGATTTGGAGAATTTGAGAGTGCTGTTAGGGAATGGGGATTATGCTGAGTTAAGCGGTGGCTCGTTCATATACCTAGGTTCGAGTACGGAGGACAACGCCGTTTACTGGGCAAACGGCGTTTGCAGTGAGAGTACTTTGATTCTTAAATCGGGGGACTTGAAGTTTTGTTTCGTTGAACTTAGAAGGTTTATGACTGCTACAGATTGGGTTCAGGGGCATGGGCAACTTGGCTATTGTTGGTCATGTAGGTTGCTTTCTTTTTATCGATTCTTCTTTTACTTTCTAAAGATAATGAGCCTTTTTTTTTTTGTGTTGAGGTTTGGGCTTGATTTTAAAATTAAAAAAAAAAGATTATGTTAAAAATATGTAAATATACAAAAAATAAAATAATAGGTTGAGGCGAATCTATAATTAATTTTTGCAATTCCATTGAAAGGATGCTTTCTGTGAAAGTTCCATAAAATACTTTTAACTAAAAATTAATAGCCAACTTGGAATTTTTAACTAAAATACTAAACATTACAAAGAAGCAAGCACTACTTATGAAAACCTAAGTAATGCCAATAAGTTCATCTTCCATATATTTAACTACAAAAGACCAAATCATAACAATACTTAAGAACAACATAGAGAGCTCCATTACAACACCTTTTGCCATAATCAAAGAAATAAGTCCACAATCCAACCATAAGCGCAGCTTCCCTTCATGTGATAGTAATTACTAATAAGCCACATATTTACACCAAAATGCCAATGAAAACCCTCTTTTTGCAAACCAAAAGTAATCAAGCGGGCGAAAGATCTCCACCGCAGCTCCTTCAATCACCACCAATGCTTCTAGAGTTCGATTCTTCTACCCTACTAAAGTTAACAAGGCATTACTTTAAAAAAGAAAATAATGCCTTGTTTTCTTCTCTTTTTGTATTTTTTTCTAGGAACTAATATATTTTCCTAGTCTAAAGAAACCGATATAATTATTAAGTTTTCAATCTTATAAAGATTTGTTACTTTGAGTTTTAATTTTTGTAAGATTCTTTATCTGATTTTAGTGTTGTCATAGTTTATCTTCGTCAATTGCTGACATTGTAAGATAAGTTAAAACATTTAACTTTATCATATCAGCATTTAACCAAAGCAAACTACAACTAAAATCAAATATTTCTTACAAAAATCAAGAACTAAAATCACAAATTTTAGAGAAGTTGAAAACTTATTTGACTTTGTTGTACTTATATATATAATATCATGACCACATAGAATCTGCATAAGAGGTATGGTCAAGGCCCATGTCGATGTCAAAAATGGGCTTGGAGGATGGGGAGGCACTATTGGTTGGGCTATGGGGTTGGGTCCAGTAAGAGCAGGATGCAGTCTGGGTCTGGCGCACCCTGAGATGCACAGCCTCAGCCTGAGCCACAGCCAATTGGATTTGCAACGCATCAATTTGTTGTTGAAGAGAAGAGATGGCTCCCACACAGCCATAAACAGGGTCCCTCACTCTTGCATTTGCCTCATACACCATGCTGCTCACTGCATCTCCTCTCTGATGCTCTGGTAGCTCCTGCAAAAATCTTCTTATTATTAAATTTTCACGCATTAAACTTTGTATGTTGCCAAATGTTTGTGTTACTTCTAAATTTCTTGAGAGATTTATAATTTATAATATTTTTTTTACACTTAAAAATAATTATTTGAAAAATGAACATTTGTACATAAGTGATATATTAAATCGAATATATTAGAATTAAAATTTAACAGGATTAATTCAATTCTAAAAGTTAGTTCAAGGAATGAGAAATGTCTCATGTTTAAAAATTATCTAAAAATTATAATCTTAAAAAATATAAGACTTATGATATAAAGCTGGCGCTTAAAAAATTTGAGTCAGTCAAGTCTAAATATATGATAACCTACATAAACAACGTGTTCTATATTAGAACAGCATAATAAAATTAAACTCCTTAACTACATTACATCAACTTAATGCGTGTTCACATATCTTTCGTTAACCAAAAGCTAAGGACTTTGACAAAGAAATAAGCAATTCATTTTTTTTGCTTCATTAGAAAAATGGGCACCAAGCAGACAGCTTCACGTGGCGCAGAAGCAGAATTTGTTAGCTTCAAACCTCCCTTTTTTTTTTTTTAAGAAAAAGTATAGACAATAAAAATACTAAACAATGTAAACAATAGATATACTAGATGTTCATTTCATTAGGTGTATAGATAATTATTCTAATATTAAGATTTAAGTAAATAATTTAAAAATATAATATATTTTAATTTAATTAATAATTATTCATATTGTTCAAAAAAGTTATTGATTACTTAACATAACTTTTTTCAAAAAGTGAAGATATTGTTCTCAAAATCGCGTTGCTTGTTAACACTTGGTGATTGACATTGAATCTGGATGCCAAAATCACGTTAAGGGACTCTAATTGGGTCACCCCAACCGGCAACCATATGATAGGAAATTAAACAAACTTCAAATAAATATTTGGAATACGAAGATGTTTGATAATAAAAAAAATAATAAAATATAATCAAAATTTATTTAATATAAAAATTAGATAAAATAAATTTTGACAATTTTTTTGTATTTCTAATATTATTTTTTTAAATAAATGCCATTTTGATCATTTCTAACAATTCAAATAATTATTTAAGTGGCTCATATAAATAGTAAATTGTTATTGCGGTTTATGATCACTTAATCCAGTGACCATTTAAATTAATTACTTAAATAATCAAAAATCAATTAAAGGTTTTTAAATTAAAGAGAAGCGTGTTGTCGTTTGAACAAAAATAAACGATAAAAACTGAAAAGGACATTTACGCTAAATATTTCAAATATACAATAATTAAACAAAGATAAGCACAAACCTTGTCAAAGTATTGGTTCTCTCTCTTTTCTTTCTTTTTTTTTTTTAATTCTTTGTAATTATATATTTTATACGAACCACATGGCAGACCAAAAGATGTGGGACAAATAGATAAGGACGTACCTTGAGATTTCAATGCGCCGAACGCCTAATTTTCTTTGGCTTTTCTAATATTTCAAGTGCTACTAAAAAAGAAAAAAATCATATATATGGTATGTGGTTTTGGCTAACTCCGAAATATTTTTTACCATTAACTCAAAAAAGTCAAAATCCTAGCTAACGCTAAAGAAAAAATAATAATTAATATATTTTTTATATTTTCTTTCATATATTTTTATAATATAAAAAAAATATTTTATTTTCTTTCAATTTTTTTATCAAAAGGAAAAAAATAAAAAAAAATATTCACAAATATAATATATAAAACATTATTAAAAAAGATAAAGACATGTTCTACTTTAGACTTTATTATCGTAAAATAAAATGGATGTTACTCAGAATAAATTTATATTCCATTTAATACTAACAAAGTAACAAACTTAAAACAAGTATGTAAAATAACATACACAAATATTTTTTTTATTGAATCCACACGGTTAAAATATCTTTTTTTAAAGATATTTTTAATAATTAAAATTTAATATATATAATCGATTAAATTATGTTATTTTTGTCAAAATTAGATCAGACAAATTAATTGACCGAAAAATTGATAAACCAAATTTTAAACCAATTTAAATTAATATTTTTTATAAAAACTGACTACAATACTTTTATTATAAAAGTTGGCTAAAATATTTTTATATATATTTTTTTTTAAATTCTAAATCCTACTAAATCCTAACCTATGACGACATAAAGAGAAGAAAATGATTAGAATTTAAAATTTTTTAAAAATATGTAATAAAAGTATTTTAGTCATTTTTTATAATAAAAATATTGTAGTTATTCTTTTATAAAAATAAATTAATTTAGACTGATTCAAAATTTAATTTATTGATTTTTTTAGCTAAAACGATTTATCCCATCTACTTTTAATAAAAATAATCTAATTTAATCGATTATATGTATTAAATTTTAATTACTAAAATTTTTTTTTAAAAAAATATTTGAAGCATCTTTATGTCACTTACTTCCTTTTTCATTTACCTGTCTTATTTGCTGTTCTTTATCCAAATAGGGTGAAGAAGTCTATTATTTTAAAAGCTTACTAACTTGTGTATTAAAAGTACATTTTAAGTATTACAAGAAAAATGCTTTATCAAAAAATATTAAAAAATATATTTTTATTTTAATGTATTAAATATATTAAAAAAATTATATTATTACTCTTAAAATATATGAAAAAAGCATAAGTTAGTTAAATTCTGCGTTGGTCTATCTTCAACTTACATATAAGTCATTACTAGTGTTATAACGACGGATGAGTGATAATCTACCAATCCCCTGAATATATAAAACAAAATAAATACATAAAAATATTATTCAGTTCCTTTTTAAATTAAATTCTTTACAAATGCTATTGGCATATCATTTGTTGAAAAACTATATTATAATAAACACTAGTGAGTGATCCTACAACAATAATGTTCCTCAACAATAGTAAAAATTAAAAAAAAAAATCCACGGGGAAATAATTAATAATGGTTAAAGATGATGATGAATTGAAGAAGAAACCTGAAGCATCTTGTTGACATTGCTGGCACCAAAGACCTTATGCACATTTGCAAACTTGTGAGGCTCGTCGGCCGGGAAATACGGCGCAAAGACGCAATCCGCGGCGCACCTTCGGCGGAGAAGCTTGCATGCAGCACAAGGTGAGGCTGAACCCTGCTTCCTACCACCCTCTTTCATATCGAAACTATAAATGAAATAAGTTAATGAAGAAAAAGAAAAAGAAATAATGTATTGGGAGTCAAGAAAAGAAGGAGAATGAGAAAGAGACACAAATAAGAGAGGGCGTGTGGTAGTTGTAGGGACTAGTAGGGGTGAAGAATGCCCTTTCATTATATAACCAAAAGAAAGGCCAAAAGCTATAACTACATTACTACATCGACATTTATGTGGGTCCAATCATGTATTCATGTTTCCTTCTTTTATTTTTTAATTATTTTTTTTTTTACATTCGACCGGTATTCTAAGATTGTTGGACTAATTTCTCTGGATTTGAATCTTCTAAAATTTGAATTTTACTTTAGAAAATAAAGTGTGATCTTCTATCCTTAAATAATTTCTATTTCATATTTATTCTTGGTCTCATCTATAAAATAAATGATGAGAGATCACATTTTACTTTTTAAAGTGAAATTCAAAATTTAAAGAATCCAAAATCCAATCTCTCTTATTCCTTGATATATATATAATAACCTAAAGAAATTTTATAACTAACATATCATTTAAACTCTTAAATATTTTTTTTACAATATTTTTTCATTTGATAAATTAAAAATTAATTCATTATAAATTATAATTACATTTAAGAATTTATTATTAATCAATAATTTATTATATGTATAAGATGAAATTTAAATTAACGACATTTATTTAAGTAGACTAATAAGCTAATTACTAGGCTAATCCAAATAATTTTTACCTTTTTTTGTCAGATAGATTTAGCAACCTCCAACTCTAGACATGACAATACAATACTACAATTCACTCACATTACATGTTCACACATATAGAGACACAGAGACTAAGATAGAGATATAGAGACACAAAATCATATTTAACATATGAAACACAGTGTATTTCACTACCAGAAATG
>NC_029775.3:31146604-31155304 GCF_000817695.3 Arachis duranensis
ATAATAATAATAATAATAATAATAATAATAATAATAATAATAATAATAATAATAATAATAATAATACTTAGAACAAAATTATATCATACAAAATTAAAAAGATTAGCCATATCCATATAAGTAGTATTTTTAGTAATAAAAATATGAAATTTAAGTAACAATGTTAAAAAGCAAATATTCTGAACTAAATGAGTTTAAACTATTACAAAATTAAGTATCGAAATGTATCATTATTAGATCTCTAACATCTTCATTGGAATACCTGCAAAAACATTCAAATAAGATTCTGTTATCTCTTAATTCATGAAAAAAAAAAGTCCCAAGACTAAATAATGTTTTAATGTACTTAAATAAAAAAGTAGGAATGCATACCCAATAATGCTGAGTTTTCATTTTCACAACATAAAACATCTTATTGAACTCGTCATCAATCAATATATATATTACTAGAATATCCTGGTGAACAACTTTCAATTCAATTGCTTCATGTAAGTAAATAAGCAAGCCTGTCAAGAATAAAGGTAAAATAGAGAGTGATATTAATGATATTTTCTCATATTAAAACCTAACTATAGTATTATTTAACGAGACAAAAAAATACTATTAACCAGATATTGAATTGCAATCAAAATCATTTAGAGACAAAGAACTTAAAGTAAAAATAAAAATGTGTTAGAAATTACCAAGGTCAATATTTTAAAGTAGAAAGTTGAGCTTACCAGGTAACTATCGAATAAAACTTTCATGCGGACCTCCTAGGGAAGTGTACCTTGTTCCCCGACAACATGCATCTATTACTCTAAGTTACCATTATTAACATATTTATCCATTAGCAGCTTAAATATTGAAACAAACACTAAAACAAAAATGCTATTGATAATACAAAGAAATAGATAATTAGATACTATGTACTCGGGAGTTTAAACAATTTAAAAGAAAACACAAACTTGTATGGAGATCCCAGCATGGACAAGAATCAAAGTTGCAGCATTGATACACGCAGATCTAGATCTAGTTCCTATACAGGAATATTGGAGAAAAGTTAGTGAATAGTAAAAAAAAATAGTCTTTTAAATAAAAAAAAAGAATAAAGGTTCGAGAGAATATTAGATAAACATAAAAAGGGGCTGCTTAGGGTTCCTTCCATTCTTCTTTGTAATTCAGAATTGCTTGCAAAATCTTGATTTCCGCTATTTTGGAAACTTCTTTGGTGACTCAACGCTGAATTTACTAAAGATACAGAGAAACTGAACAATAGTATGAACCTGTGAGGGAGTTCTTCCGATTTTCTAGTGAGTGGGCTTTACTTTGATGCTGAGTGAAAATTACTTTTAAGTTTTCCGCCCAAAATTTCACTTGTATTATTGTAAAAGTTCATTTGAATTTATTTCAGCAATTGAGATTTTTAATTTAAATTAATAGTTAACTATAAAAAAATATAAATTATAATATATACCATATTTCAAAGACGGTACATACTACTTATTGTTTCAAAAATAAACTTACGTTAATTTATGTTGGATATTTTTTTTACTAAATTGATAAAAAGATAATGAAAAAAATAAAAAATAAAATTTAGGAAAACTAATGCATATTGTGAATTAGAGACAAAAAAAAGAGTACTCTTTTTTATCATGAATTTTATATATACTTTTAACATTTATTCTCAATTAATTAAAGCAATAAATATGTACTCTTTTTATGCTATTTCAACTCATGTATCTTCCGGTCACAAAAAAAACTAATGCATCTTCGGTTACTCAATGCTAAATTTACTAAAGAAACGGAAAAACTGAACAATAGTCTGAACATGTGAAAGAGTTCTTCCGATTTTTTAGTGAGTGGACTTTACTTTAGTGCTAAGTGAAAGTTATTTTTTTTCCGCCCAAAATTTTACTTGTGTTATTATAAACGTGTCACTTAATTGAAATTTTTAATTTAAATTAATAGTTAAATATAATAAAAAAATATAAAATTATAATTATATATCATATTTCAAAGACAGTATATACTAATTAGGATTATGAATTTTGACTCGAATTTAAAAAAATAAAAAAAATTGCCGGAGAAAAAAAATTAAAATTTTGTAACTATTTCAAAAATAAACCTACGTTAACTTATGTCGGATATTTTTTTATTAAGTTAATTAAAAAAATAAAAAAATAGAAAAATAAAATTTAAAAAATTAATACATATTGTGAATTAGGGACAAAAAAATATACTTTTTTTTATCATGAATTTTATACTTTTATCATTCATTCTCAATTAATTAGAGTTATAAGTATGTACTCTTTTTATATTATTCCAACTAATGCATATCTTATCAATTGAAAATAGCTGGGAATGAGAGAGAAAAAATTATCGACAAACTAGATAAGTTTGCACCCTTGAAAATTAAAATTTATTATTGAGGTTTAAATTTGTAAAAAGGAGGAACTGCATATAAAATTTTTGAAAGGGATGGAAAGAAACACTAGAAGCGCGTAATTTGAAAATAAACATCGTTTGATTTCGCCACGGTGAGCATTGGTTTTGTGGCAATTGAGAGAATCCAATTCAAATTGGCCACAGACAAACAAAAACGTGGAAAACTTTCGCACAATTTAACTACGGAAAAGCAAAACGTTGCAAGTGATTACGACGATCATGAAAATTTGCTACTGTTTCTTGTTCGTGAGTATTTTTCCGTGGTAAACTACCGTGTTTCTGGTAGTGTTTTATGAATTTTTAACAGGAAGAACATAAAGATACTAATAAAAAACACAATTTATTTTTTATTTTTTTTATTATTCATATCAAAATTTTATAACTATATTTTTTATTATTATATTTTTCTTCTCAAATTTTTATATAAAAAAAAGGAGAGTAAATTAGACTTTTTATGTGTTCATAACACGCACGCAGCAGAATAAAAGAAAGTAATTCTAAAAATCTATTTTGTACTTAAATTTTATTCTAATATGTTAGATCTAAATACCCGAGTATGCTAGTAAAAACAAATTTTCTCTTTCGATGGTACAGAAAGCGCTATGCGTATCCACACCGAGACTAATATTTACTGTCAACTCTTTGACCAATTGATATCTGATCTGAATTGAAAAACCTCTTACAAATCGTTACAAATCAACAAAATATTCTCCAAAAATTAGACTCACATATCTTTATGTATGTATGGATAAAGGAATAAAAATTCTTGTATATTAGTGTATTTCTTCAACTCTTGTCTTACATATATATAGTATGAGATTTGTTATTGATTGTAAAACTGAATCATATCTTGTCTTATTTCAATTTGAAATCTTACGAATCATATCATATCACAATTCCATTTGAAACAAAATCGGTTAGGATCTCATCCAAATTTAAAATTTAAATCTAAAAACAGAATAACTAATTATTCCTGATTTTCATTTAATATTCTCAATTATCATTTTATTATTATACAGTCCTGCTACACATACAAGCCTTTTTAGCAAATAAGTTCAAACAAGTTAACCCCAACTCAATCAAATCCACTCACATAACACGAGCGGAAAATTACGCCGTTCCTCTTTCGACGTTTGTATCCCGCATTTCTCCTCCTCCTCCTCCTCTTCCTCTTCCTCCTCCTCCTTTGCGTTCCTCCTTCTTTTTTTCGCGTTCCTTTTTTTTTTCTTCACGTGTTTCACCTCTTTGTCGTTCTTTTTATTACTACTGTTGTTGTTACATTTTTTTGTCCTTCTTTTTCTATTGATTTTGCAACATTATGTATTTTAGAAGAAGAAGAAGAGTTTTGAATTATGCAGAACTTATCAGTACAAATACACTAAAAATTCTTAACAATACACATAAATATCTTAGTTTTACACCAAAATTTACTATAAATACACAAAAATATTTTTTAATGCTGTATTTTTTTCTTTTTTTTCTTATTTTTTCTTTCTTTTTTTTTAAATGAATATAGGTTTATTCTCTTCCAAGTAATTTTGTAGCATTATGTATTTCTTCTTCTTCTTTATTTGATTTTTTTTGTTTTTATTCTTGTTAAGAAAGTAAAACAAGAATAAACTTGAGAAGATAAAATAAGAAGAAAAAATGAATAAGAAAAAAAATAAAATAATGATGATGATGATGAAAAAGAAGAAGAAGCAGCAGAAGATCCGATGAGGAAGAGAAAGAAGTTTGAATTATGCAGAATTTATCAGTACAAATACACCGAAAATATTTAACAATACATATAAATGTCTTAGTTTTACACAAAAGTTTGCTATAAATACACAAAAATATTTTTTTAATGCATTATTTTTTCTTCTTTTTTTATTACTTTCTTTCTTTTAGTTGAATGAATGTAGGTTCATTCCCTTTTAAGTAATTTTGCAGCATTATGTATTTTTTCTTCTTCTTTGTTTGATTTTTTTATTTTTATTCTTGTTAAGAGAGTAAAATAAGAAGAAATTTGAGAAGGTAAAACAAAAAAGAAAAAAGATGAATAAAAAAAAATGACGATGATGATGATGATAATGATGATGATGATGAAGAAGAAGCAACAAAAGATGAAGAGGAGAAAAATGAAGAGTTTTGAATTATACTGAACTTGTCAATACAAATACACCAAAATTTCTTAACAATATACAAAAATATCTTAGTTTTACACCGAAATTTGTTATAAATACACAAAAATATTTTCTTTAATGCTGTATTTTTTCTTCTTTTTTCCTTATTTCTTTCTTTTTTTAGTTGAATGAATGTAGATTCATCCTCTTCCAAGTAATTTTGCAATATTATGTATTATTTTTATTTTTATTCTTGTTAAAAGAGTAAAACAAGAAGAAACTTGAGAAAATTCTATGACAAAAATTTTGGATCAGGCAACGTCATCAATATGGCAAAAATTCTATGATAATGATAACAATAACGACGATAACGATAATGATGATACGTATAAGAAGAAGACGATAATAACTATAACGATGATGGTCATGATAATGAAGATGATGGAGAAGAAGAAGGAAAATGAAGGAGGAGAAGAAAGTCCAATAAGAAAAGAAAAAGGAAGATGAGGAGGAGGAGGTGGTGGTGGTGGTGGTATTGGTGACGACAATAACGAAAGAGAAAAATCAACGAAAAAAAGGAGAAGAAGAAGAAGAAGACGAAGGAGAAGAAGAAGGAGAAGAAGAAGAGCGTGCAGCAGGGCCCGTAAAGTGTAAATGACTTGTTTGACTTGTTTGGTTAAATAACTTGTAAGTAGAGATTAATTGATTATTATATTCTTTGTGCTAACAAAGAATATAATAATATTCTATTTGAATTAATATAATTATTTATTTGATAAAATCAAAATAATAATTAAATAATTCTACAACAAAAATTAGAACACTCGTTAGTGTGTGACCCCATAGGTTCAATACTAAGCGAATAGTTAATTAGTCAAACTAAATTTACTAATCAAGGTTGGCGTCTAACAACACTCCTTGACGACCTGATAGTATGAAGTAATATATTTTTATTAAGAACCCTAGAAGAAAAAGTATAATTTCTTCTATCTTTTCACTCTTGGTTAACCCTTATATTTAGAGTATGATTTAATTATCAAACTCTAACTTGTTACCATTATTATAAGAACAATGCTAGGAAACCAAAAGGGTATTAGCAAAAAACTAGTCAAATATCTCTGGGTGAATTCAAAATCTCCACAAATTAATATATATGGATATTTCTTCTGCGAAGTATCAAAATGTTTCTTTTTCATGTTAAATGGATATTTTTTATATATTTTTTGAATTTTTTTGTATTACAAATGTGAATGTCTCTATTTCTTTAAAAATTTCATAATTTTTTTAAATTTTATAAATATTTAATTATTTTTGCTAAAATATAACTGTATATTTCTTTTGTTAAATATTAGGATGTTTTTTTCATATTAAATAAATGTTTTTTTAATATTTCTGTAATTGAGATGAAGCGAAAGAGAAGAAAAGGAACATTTCTTCTTCCATGAAAGCTTTGAGGAACAAGGAGCAAACACAATCTGGCTACCGACAAGACACGATGCTACTCCTTTTATACCACAGGGGCAGTTGCTGCCGCTTAATAATAATAAAAGCTAGTTCCATAGATCTTGTATGAAATAATAGACTTCTATTTTCTGATACAGTACTGCTATTCCCTTCGAAAAAAAAAAGAAACAGAGGAAAAAACATTGAAAAAGAGATTGAAAATTAACCCAAAAAAAAACAAGAATAACAAATGGGAGGTGGACTTCGTGTTGAAGTAGTTGTCTTTGATGCGCTTGTTGAGGGCGTTGCGGAGAGTATGGAAGTCGTCGGCGCTTCCAGCAACATTGGTGAGAGAGAGAGGTCTGTGTGTGTGATTGTTGGAGCTGGGTAGGTTAATGTGAGAGAGAAAATGAAGGTTTTTATAGGTTTTAATTAGGTTTACTTAATCAATTTTGAATTTTTTAAATTCAAAATTTAAAAAATTCAAAATTAATAATTAATATAAATTAATGTGATTTTGTTTAGTTTTTTGCTGGTAACCTCTTGGTTTAATATACTTTTTCTTATTATAATGAATTGTGAATGACCTTACAAAACACATTTTTTCATTCATTCAATCTCCTTGGTCAAGATTTTATTAATCTCAGTCATTATAATCATAGAGGTCAAACTCTTTATTGAGAGTTGATGAATTTTTATTGACTAATCTCTAATTTTACAAGTATTTAAATTATACCAATATCCATACAAGTATAATAAATATATTGTTAATTACTATGATAGTTGCAGGTAAAAAAAAACTATTACCCATGTTCATCTTGAGAATATTTTATTGACAAATATACAGTAATTATAACTATTAAAAATTTTCAAAGTGAGTCAATTTAATGGTTATATCTCTATATACGCCATCTATATACATAATTTAATAAATGAGATATATTAATTTTCATCCGATGAAAACCATTATATATATTGGTCTATCTGAATTGTTAATGTCTTTTTTAATAATCGTATTACTAAGAATAGTTTATATTAAATTATAAAAGAAATTTCTCTCATTATTATGATCACTGTCATAATGATAAATATCTAAATTTAATCAAATATTTTATTATATTAATTCTTTAATATAATAACAATAACAAATTATTTGATACACGATAGATTGAATTATGATCATACAATTTATTCTCGACGCTTTTATAATTTTTTTGTTTATCATCAACTAAAATATAAGAACAATACTAAATTTTATGTCTCTGTGTTTAATTTTATGTCTTATTCCCAATATTTTATTATGTTTTATTTTTAGCATAACCTTAAAAATTTCATTCACTATTTGATATATATGCCATGATTCAAACCTAAATATACAGCATATTAAAAAACACATAATTTATCTCTCCAACTATGCATCTGCCGCAAGTTGTCTTTACTACTTGACTAAGAAGTTCTTGGCTTTCATTTATTATTTATTTGATCTTTTAACTTCTATGAAACTTATAATTATTTAAAGATTTTAGAATGACAAAATATTATTATCTCTTTTAAGTTTTAACCATGCATGTTTTTTCTATAATATTTGGATTTTAGACTATTGATTAAGAAAGTTTACCATTTAAGTAACACAATGTTAGTTTTTATTTATTTGTTAATTTGATAGTTTTTCCATTTCTGAAAAAAAAAAGAACAAAAGAAAAGAGATTCGGTTCTAGTTACTTAACCTTAGCCTTAATGTGGATGCCTTTGTTCTTTATTTTATTTGCTTGTGTACAAACTGCTAGCAGCTATTTGACTTTGCTCCTATCTAATTTGAGAGTTTTGTGTAATAAGCCTTGTAAAAGATGCATGGGTGAGTCAAGATAAGGAGAAAAACTAAAAGTAAAGTATATGAGAGAAGATCAGAAACAAGGCGAAAGATACAAAAATTAATTACTACAATGGAAACAATGTGGAATCTGGCTTGAAGTGCTGTAATATTTATTATTTTTTGATGGATTTGCTAAGAATAGAGATCATATAGATAAGAGGACTTTAATTAATTACTTTACTTCTTACAAAAAAAAAAAATTGTAATTACTTTACTTTACATGCATTCACCGAGAAAAGTGAGAGTCAAAAAAGGGAGCGACCCAAATCCACACTCACCCAGATTTGATGGAGATCAAAGGAATTTAATGAGAAACATAGTTAATCTCATACATTATTCAATTCCCAGAGACTAATAAGGATGTTCCGGCAGCCGCTTTTGTTGTCACACACTTTTCTCTCGCAACTAAATAAGTGTTTTATTAAGGAGTCTTAATATATAACAATGCAAGGATAAGAAATTGGGTAATAATCTCTTTTAGATTATGTTGTTTTTGTAAATCTGATCAGTAAAAATAAACTGTTTGTATATTAACCTGCATACCTGCATTTAATCTATTATTTAGCTAGTTCAAACCACATCAATTGAGAATCCTATTTATTTGCTCTAGATAATGTGAACACACACATGCATTTGTATGCAGTTTTAGTTTTAGCAAAAGAAATCTCTACTTTTCTTCTAAGTAAGTTTATATTGGGTGTCCAAAGTCCAAGACCATGCAAACTTATAGCAGGTGATCATCAATAACTGTGTGTTGACCAAACGTTTCATCAATTATATATTGATGATAGTTATGATATCTAAAATTTAGTGTCTAATTAATAAAAAAATAACATTTAATATTTAATTTAA
>NC_029775.3:31155376-31158425 GCF_000817695.3 Arachis duranensis
ATATATCAATTATTATTTATGTGACAATATTTTATAAATAGACATGTTATAATAGTTAACAGTATATATAAGTATTATCATTAAATTTTATGTGATTAATTGATAGAAAGATATAATGTTACTACAATAATTTCGACAGATAGAGGTGAAAGCCACAAAATAACAACATGTAGCACATATAGCGGCGGTTAGATGTTGGGGCTGCAATCAACCTTACATTTAACGGTGGTTTTTTTAGAACCACCGCTATATGTACCGTCGGTGAGTTATCGTTTAACATTTTACGGCGATTTTCTTTCAACCGCCGCAAAATGCGTATTACCACAAATTACAATGTTTTCTTTAGTAATAACCATCTGAGTATACTTTAGTTAAGTAAATACTATTATTTTAAACTACGTATGTTTAAATCATTGTTACTTAAACTCGTAACACTTTTTCTAGATTCGTTTTACGTAAAAAAGTTCACAAATTATATAAGCTATATATGTTAACTCATGTGAACAAATTTACCAATAAGATTTCCTTGTTTACTTTATTGGCATTTAAATTTGCATTCAAACATAAATGTAAAAGAAGAAAATAAAGTCATACCCTGAATTTATAAAGTTAAAATAAAATTCTAACGAGCATAAATCAAAGTTACTCCTCTTTGAAGTTATGCCTTACTAAACCTAAATCAAGAAATACTAAAAGTAGATAAACATGTAAAAATGCGACCCAAATCATTAAATTAAGGAATCAACGTAACTCTTATAATAAAAGATCAAAATTTCTCTTCAACATCGTATTGACCTGGCAAAAAATACTCTGTCAAAAATCTATAGACTTCACGTTTTAACTGATATTTTATTTCCATACCATGACTTTTTTGTTCAGATCAAAGCACATTTTCTTAACATGTATATCATCTTCTCTTTGTTGGTCTTCTGAAGTTTCATTGTCTTTTACCGGAACCTTATTGAGATCAAAATGCATGGATCTGTCAATTCAGACAGAGAAGATATCATCTAAATTGTCTTCTGAACCACACTCTTCCCCATCTAGACTGTCAGGGACTATTTCTCTAGAATATTCAGGTAATACTGAAAATATCAACATGTATACAACAAAATAAGTATAACCAGGAGAAACTAAGAACTCCCAAGTCATTAGATACCGACTTAGAAAAAAAAAACGGACGACAATATGCTAAGACAATTTTAAAACTAAACGCAAATTATCGACAATTACCATTTTCCTTGTTAGTAGTTTGGGCAAATTCCTAGACAGAAGCTCTGTAGCGAATGTTGTGCTTGCAAAGGATGATGAAAAGTTCTTAGTTTTTATTTGTCCTATTTCATCGTTATGTTATGTTCGCTAATGTTTTAAAAACATAACATTATTGGAATTGATATTGAATATTAGATATCAAAATTATCAAACTACAACATTAAGAACAACAACTGAAACAACATTAAAGATTTAACATAAACTAACTTTTGATGAAAAAACCCCATTGAAAGAAACAAAAAATCTATTTTTACTCATGAAAATTCACAATACAATAAGTACTTAACTGCAAATCGAAGGTACACCAAATTTTTTTTGTAACCAAAGAAAACAGCATACAACGTTGAGTTTATTTAACTTATTTCATGACACAAAGATCCTTTTTAAATTACGTTAAAATTTTTCATATAAGTTTTACGTAACATCATCGATATTCTCTGAAGCATTTTTTATGGGGTCTTTTGTATCATCCTCTTTTATTAACTATAAATCTCCAATGTCACTTTCTGCTGACATGTTTAACTTTGACTGTGGAGAAAAATCAACTTCAATTTTTTCATTCTCTTCTCCCATACTACTATTTTCTATCGTAAAAATTCAAATTGATATTTTGTCTAGATAATTTACTTATATAAATCATATCAGCACCAAAATTACTCGATTATCCTAAAAGTAAAATGACTACAATTTTTTCCTTTCATTTTTAATATAAAATATGGGCATTTTAAAAATTTTACAAATAAAGGTAAAAGTTTTACTTATATAAATCATGAAATTTTGGTAGGTTTTACGTGATGTATGTAATTCACATGAAATTTCTATAAAACTTAAAAAAAGCCCACGATTTATGCATGGTTACATAAAACTCTATAAAACCCATGATTTACTATTGAGAGAAAAATGTGTATAAAATTAGTGTAAAATAATCTAAAATAAAAATATATATTGATATCAATTCTTTTATTTCTATAATATAAATTTTTCATGTTGACGATTGGTGCGGTGATTTAATAACTCACAAATTAACTGGTAAGTGCATCAGGTCGTACCAAGTAATACCTCAAGTGAGTGAGGGTCGATCTCACAAGGATTGATAGATCAAGCAATAATTGTTAAAAGATTTACTTAGTTAGGCAAGCAGAAAAGGATTTTGAGATATTCAAAAGGTTTAAATTTGAAAATATCAGAAGGCAGGTACGCAAGTAAATAAATTGAAAATAAAATATTGGAAAAACAGTTAAGGTTTCAGAGTTATCTACTTTTCTGGATTAACTTTTCTTACTAACTATTTTAATCATGTAGGATTTAATTTATGGCAAACTATATGTGACTAGACTCTAATTCCTTAGACCTTTCTAGCCTCCTCTAAAATTCATCGACTGCTGGTGCACGAAATTGTGATCATCAATGGCGCCATCAACATGGTACGCACAATTGTAATCTCACTTCTTTATCACAACTTCGCACAACTAACCAGCAAGTGTACTTGGTCGTCCAAGTAATAAACCTTACGCGAGTAAGGGTCGATCCCACAGAGATTGTTGGTATGAAGCAAACTATGGTCACCTTGTAAATTTTAGTCAGGCAAACTCAAATGGATATGGGTGATATACGAATAAAACATAAAGATAAAGATAGAGATACTTATGTAATTCATTGATGGGAATTTCAGATAAGCGTATGAAGATGCTTGGTCCCTTCCGTCTCTCTGCTTTCCTACTGTCTTCATCCAATCATTCTTACTCCTTTCCATGGCAAGCTTATGCAAGGGTTTCAC
>NC_029775.3:31159740-31160543 GCF_000817695.3 Arachis duranensis
TTGAACACAGCTACTTATTGAGTCTTGGCCGTGGCCCAAAGCACTCTGTCTTCCAGTATTACCACCGGATACATACATGCCTCAGACACATAATTGGGTGAACCTTTTCAGATTGTGACTCAGCTTTGCTAGAGTCCCCAATTAGAGGTGTCCAGGGTTCTTAAGCACACTCTTTTTGCCTTGGATCACAACTTTATTTCTTTCTTTTTCTTTCTTTTTTCTTTTTCTTTCTTTTTCTCTTTCTTTTTCTTTCTCTCTTTTTTTTTTCGAAATATATATTTTTTTTGTATTCACTGCTTTTTTTCTTGCTTCAAGAATCATTTTTATGATTTTTCAGATCCTCAGTAACATGTCTCCTTTTTCATCATTCTTTCAAGAGCCAACATTCATGAACCACAAATTCAAAAGACACATGCACTGTTTAAGCATACATTCAGAGAACAAAAGTATTGCCACCACATCAAAATAATTAAACTGTTATAAAATTCAAAATTCATGCAATTCTTTTCTTTTTCAATTAAGAACATTTTTTTATTCAAGAAAGATGATGGATTCATAGGACATTCATAACTTTAAGGCATAGACACTAAGACACTAATGATCACAAGACACAAACATAGATAAACATAAGCACTAAAATTCGAAAAACGGGAAAATAAAGAACAAGGAAATTAAAGAACGGGTCCACCTTAGTGATGGCGGCTTGTTCTTTTTCTTGAAGATCTTATGGAGTGCTTGAGCTCCTCAATGTCTCTTCCTTGTCTCTGTTGCTTCTCTCTCATGATTCTTTGATCTTCTCTAAT
>NC_029775.3:31160696-31161039 GCF_000817695.3 Arachis duranensis
TCCCTTGAGGTATCTCAGGGATTTGATGATGAGAGGGGTCTCTTGTTTGCTCCATCCTCTTCTTAGTGATGGGCTTGTCCTCCTCAATGGGGATGTCTCCCTCTATGTCAACTCCAACTGAATAACAGAGGTGACAAATGAGATGAGGAAAGGCTAACCTTGCCAAGGTAGAGGACTTGTCCGCCACCTTATAAAGTTCTTGGGATATAACCTCATGAACTTCTACTTCCTCTCCAATCATGATGCTATGAATCAAGATAGCCCGGTCTATAGTAACTTCGGACCGGTTGCTAGTGGGAATGATTGAGCGTTGGATAAACTCCAACCATCCTCTAGCCACGGG
>NC_029775.3:31164069-31164368 GCF_000817695.3 Arachis duranensis
AGACAGACTTTGAGAAATCATATTGACTTGTTGAGTCAATATTTTGTTCTGAGCCAAAATGGCATTCAGAGTGTCAATCTCAAGAACTCCTTTCTTCTGACTAGTCCCATTGTTCATAGGATTCCTTTTAGAAGTGTACATGAATTGGTTATTTGCAGCCATTTCAATGAGTTCTTGAGCTTCTGCAGGCGTCTTCTTCAGATGAAGAGATCCTCCAGCAAAGCTATCCAATGACATCTTGGACAGTTCAGACAGACCATCATAGAAAATACCTATGATGCTCCATTCAGAAAGCATAT
>NC_029775.3:31165175-31166424 GCF_000817695.3 Arachis duranensis
AAAGATTTTGAAAACATTTTGAAAAACACTAATTGATTTTCGAAAACCATGATTGAGAAAGAAGTGAAGTGATTTTTTGAAAAAGATTTTGAAATTAGAAATTAAAAAGATATGATTGAAAACTATTTTGAAAAAGATGTGATTAAAAAGATATGATTGGTTTTAAAAAGATGTGATTGAGAAGATATGATTTGAAAAACATTTTAAAAAAGATTTGATTTTAAAAATTAATAACTTGGCTAACTAGAAAAGATATGATTCAAACATTAAACCTTTCTCAACAGAAAAGGCAACATACTTGAAATGTTGAATCAAATCATTAATTGATAGCAAGTATTTTTGAAAATGGAAAGAAATTGATTTTGAAAAAGATTTGATTGAAAAGATTTGATTTGAAAAAGATTTGATTTTGAAAAACTTTGAAAACTTGAAAAAAATTTGTATTAAAAACAAAATCTTCCCTCTTGTGCCATCCTGGCGTTAAACGCCCAGAATGAAAACAGAATCTTCCCTCTTGTGCCATCCTGGCGTTAAACGCCCAGAATGGTGCACATTCTGGCGTTTAACGCCCAAAACTCTACCCTTTTGGGCGTTAAACGCCCAGCCAGGCACCCTGGCTGGCGTTTAAACGCCAGTCTGTCTTCCTCACTGGGCGTTTTGAACGCCCAGCTTTTTCTGTGTAATTCCTCTGCTGTATGTTCTGAATCTTCACTTCTCTGTATTATTGACTTGAAAAGACACAAACTAAAAATATTTTTGGATTTTTAACAAAGAGGAATAATCAAAATGCAACTAAAATCAAATAACAATGCATGCAAGACACCAAACTTAGCAGTTTGTATACTACTGACACTAATAAAATGAGAATGCATATGAGAAACACAAACACTCAAGTCAAGAGAATTCAAAGATCAGAGTAAGAAATCATCAAGAACAACTTGAAGATTAATGGAGACACATGCATGAATGCAATAAGAACAAAAACATGCAATTGACACCAAACTTAATATGAGACTCTAGACTCAGCAAGAAACATAAAATATTTTTGGTTTTTATGATTTTGTAATTTTTTTGGATTTTCGAAAATTAAGTGGAAAAAGAAAATAAAGGTATCAAAATTCTTAATGAGAATTCCAGGAATCATGCAATGTTTAGTCTAAGACTCCGGTCCAGGAATTAGACATGGCTTCACAGCCAGCCAAGCTTTCAAAGAAAGCTTCGGTCCAAAACACTAGACATGGCCAATGGC
>NC_029775.3:31167605-31176068 GCF_000817695.3 Arachis duranensis
AGTTCCGGCGTTTAACGCTGGAAATTCTGAGGGTGACTTTGAACGCCAGTTTGGGCCATCAAATCTTGGGCAAAGTATGGATTATCATATATTGCTGGAAAGCCCAGAATGTCTACTTTCCAACGCCGTTGAGAGCGCGCCAATTGGGCTTCTGTAGCTCCAAAAAATCCACTTCGAGTTCAGGGAGGTCAGAATCCAACAGCATCTGCAGTCCTTTTTAGTCTCTGGATCAGATTTTTGCTCAGGTCCCTCAATTTCAGCCAGAAAATACCTGAAATCACAGAAAAACACACAAACTCATAGTAAAGTCCAGAAAAGTGAATTTTAACTAAAAACTAATAAAAATATACTAAAAACTAACTAGATCATACCAAAACATACTAAAAATAATGCCAAAAAGCGTATAAATTATCCGCTCATCAACTGCCAATACCTTGGTCAATTAATTCCAATTAGAGGGTGAAGTTCAAATTCCAGTTTATATGCCACAAAAACTCTAATTACCCAAAAATAAAAGGATTATATGTCACGTATTCCGTTAAATCCAGATAATTAAAATTTAGGAGGATATATTTTCATGCTGTTGTTCAAGTAAAGAGCTTTTCCAAGTTATACAAGAACTCAAATAGAAAGAGGGTCATACTTCCATTCCACCCAAATTCATAAGATAAATAGTGAAAACAATTATTAAATTATAAATCCATACATGAATTAAAATAGAAAAAGCAATAAAATCAATCCATACAAATAGACAGAGCTCCTAACCTTAACAGTGGAGGTTTAGTTGCTCATGGTTCAAAGAGAAAATAAGGATTCAGGTAAAATGTACTGAGTTCCAATCTGATGGCTTCCAATTCCCTAAAGAAGAAAAGTTTCTCCTTTTTATAACTAATCCTAATTAATTTAAAAATCTAATATTTAAAATTAAGATAATATCTTTTTCTATTTTCAAATTCAAATTTGAATTTAAATCAGAATTAATTATAGCAATTAGCAAGTCTTCAATTGATGGATGGAGACCACTTGATTCCTTCACTCTGCAGCCTCTAATCTGTACTTTCTGGGCTGAAAACTGGGTCAAAAGCAGCCCAGAAATTGCCCCAGCATTTTTCTGCATTTTTTGCACGTGGTGCATGTCACGCGTACGCGTCGATGGTCTTTTTCGCGAGTCACGCGGACGCGTCGATCACGTGCACGCGTCGCTATGCAAATCTTCAAATCACGTGTACGCGTCAGTCGCGCGCACGTGTCGCCATGGAAAGCTCAAAATCACGCGTGCGTGTTAGTCACGCGCACGCGTCGCTCTTCGCTGCCATCTCCTTTGATTCTTGTGCTACAGAAACTCCATCAAATGCAGACGAATGCTACCTAAAATAAACAAAATTGTACAAGACTCAAAGTAGCATCCATATTGGCTAAAAGATAATTAATTCTTTATTAAACTCAATAAATTAGATGCAAATTCACTAGGAAAAGATAGGAAAGATGCTCACGCATCACAACACCAAACTTGAATTGTTGCTTGTCCTCAAGCAAACAAAACTAATATAAGCTTATGATGTGAATTTTCATGAGAATGAGAATTCGATTAAACTCATGTCTCTTCTTATAGTGGGGTTTACAACTGCAATCCTGAATAGTTTTGGCATCTCACTCTCTTTTGAATCAGAAGAATGTTACTGTCATCTAGAATTAGAATCCGGATAATATTATGAATTCTCTGATCTTTTGTAACTCAATTTAATCTTTGAACACAACAAATTTTCTTTGATGCTTTGCACCTTGAGCATAGCCGTGACTTTAAATGTTTTGTCTCAAGCTTTACTTGACACAGAAACACCACAAGCACTTAACTGGGGAACTCTCTTTAAGTTCTAAATATTTTTATTTTTATTTTTATTTTTTTTATTATTATTATCCCCAGACAGTGGTGCTCAAAAGCCTTTGGCGTACTCTGCAATTGATCTCGACTCTAAATGTTTTGTCTCAAGGATTACTTGACACACGAACACCAAAAGCATGTGACTAGGGAAACAACTCTTTGAGCTTTTAATCATGTCTGACCTCCCTAGTCATTGATGCTCAGAGCCTTGAACCTTGCTTTTATTTTTCTTTTGCTGTTTCTTTTGCTTCAAGGATTAAACTTTCATTAATTTCAGAGAAATCATAATAATTCTCTAAATTTCTGTTCCTTGTACATCAAAATTCTTTGATTCAAATTTAAATATGCACTGTTCATGTCATGTATTCAGAATTACAATTAATATAACCACATTTAAGTAAATAAGACTACTCTTAAAATTAACTCAATTTCTCATGCAATACATCACTTCTGTATTTTTTTATTTGAATTCAATCTCAGTGAGTAATATATGAGACATCTTTTCAGAATTAAAGCAATTAAGAGAAAGCTAAACTAGTCCTAGGATTCTAACTAATAAAGGATCATGCAACAAACAAAGCAAAATAATAAAAAACTGGAACATAACATAGAAAAAGAGGGGAGGAATAAAAAATGAAAGGAACTCAACCACCTTAATTATCCTAGCGGTCATTTTATTCTTCAGGTTGTGCTCCTCAGTAAAGATGATTCGCCTCCCATTTGGTGCCATATGAATAAATAGAAAACCCTTAAGCGAAGCGTCAACACCAAACTTAAAGGTTTGCTTGTCCTCAAACAAAGAAGAACTGAAAATAGAAAGAGACAAATATTATGATGAAAGAAAAAAGAAAAGGATAAAAGAACAAGAGAAAATTAGGATTGTGAGAGGGGGAAAGAAAATTAAAACTGGGAAGCGAATTAGTATAGTTGTGCAGTGCAGGTGACGCGTACGCGTGGATCGCGGAATTTTCTTAATGACGCGTAAGCGTTAGGCACGCGTCCGCGTGCCCTTGGTTTTGTGCGATTCGCGCTAAGGCATCCGCGTGCACGCACAACTCGCTGTTTGCGTGGCTTGGGAACTAATATTTTTATACGAGATGGCCATTTGTGCAGATGACGTGCACGCGTTAGTGACGTGTACACGTGATCAAATTTGTGCCTCTAGCACACTTTCAGCCCCAAGCCAGCACAACTCTCTGCCCAAACACATATTTATGTCAAATTTCAAGGTCACACGTACGCGTCATTAACGCGCACGCGTGGAAGGCGAAAAGTGCAAACGACGTGCACGCATGGGTTACGCGTATACGTGATGCGGCTTGTGCTTCCAGCATGCTTGTTTGGTTCCTGGGAGAACATAGCTGCATGATCAGAAAATTAGTAAGAACTCAATAAAAATCAAATAAGTAAGAAAACTACTACTACGAAAAATAACTAAGGATACGAAATTATCGGGTTGTCTCCTGACAAACGCTTCTTTAACGTCACTAGCTTGACAGTCAATTCTGCTAGTTCAGCAGATGGATGGACCTCTGGTGATCAATCTAGCCTCCAAGATAGTGCTTCAATCTCTGGCCATTCACTGTAAATTTTTTGTCAGAATTCTCTTCCTGTATTTCCACATGACCATATGGTGAAGCTCTGGTAACCACAAACGGTCCTGACCACCGGGATTTCAGCTTCCCGGAAAAGAATTTGAGCCTTGAATTATACAGAAGCACTCTTTGTCCTGGCTCAAAGACTCTGATGGCAATCTTCTTGTCGTGCAGTAGCTTGGTTCTCTCCTTATAGAGCTTGGCATTCTCATAAGCTGAATATCTGAATTCATCAAGCTCATTCAATTGAAATATTCGCTTAATTCCTACAGCTTCTGAATCAAGATTCAGATACCTGATTGACCAGTAAGCTTTGTGCTCCAACTCAACTGGTAGATGACAGGCTTTGCTATAAACCAACTGATAAGGGGACATGCCGATAGGAGTCTTGTACGCTGTCAGGTATGCCCAGAGAGCATCATCAAGCTTCCTAGACCGGTCCTTTCTTGAAACACTGACGGTCTTCTCTAGAATCCACTTGAGTTCCCTATTGGAAGCGTCAACATGTCCACTTGTCTGAGGGTGATAGGGGGTTGCCACTTTATGACGGACTCCATATCTTTGTAGAAGAGAGTCCAGCTGTCTGTTATAGAAGTGGCTTCCACCATCACTAATGAGTGTCCTTGGGACACTAAACCGGCTAAAGATATATCTCTGAAGAAAGCTCAGTACCACCTTGGCATCATTGGTGGGTAGAGTCACAGCTTCCACCCATTTGGACACATAATCCACTGCCACTAGAATATAGTTGTTTGAATGTGAGGATGGGAAAGGTCCCATGAAATCAATACCCCACACATCAAACAACTCAACCTCAAGAATCCCCTACTGTGGCATTTCATGGTTGGCAGGGAGATTCATGACTTTTTCACATCTGTCACAGTGCTTTACAAATGCTCTTGAGTCCCTGAAGAGAGTCAGCCAGTAAAACCCGCTCTGAAGGACTTTTGTAGCTGTCCTTTCACCACCAAAGTGGCCTCTATACTCAGAACCATGACAGTGCCAAAGAATCTACTATTTTTCTTCATCTGGGACACATCTTCGGATGATTCCATCTGAACACCTTTCAAAAAGGTATGGCTCCTCCCAAATGTAGTACTTTGCATCAGTCAATAGCTTCTTCACTTGTTGCCTACTGTACTCCCTTGGGATAAAATTCATGGCCTTATAATTTGCAATGTCTGCAAACCATGGAGCCTGCTGAATGAGGAACAATTGCTCATCCGAAAACATCTCAATCATAGCTGTGGGTGGTTGTATTCCTGCTCCAGGCTCAATTCTGGAAAGATGGTCAGCTACTTGATTCTCTGACCCTTTCCTGTTTTTTATCTCAATATCAAACTTTTGAAGGAGCAACACCCATCTGAAAATCTTGGTTTAGAATCCTGTTTGGTTTGAAAGTACTTCAAAGCAGCATGATCAGTATAAATAATAACCTTAGAACCGAGTAAATAGGACCTAAACTTATCAACAACATACACAACAGCTAATAATTCCTTTTCTGTAGTTGTGTAATTCTTTTGGGCATCATTTAGCACACGACTGGCATAATAAATGACATGTACAAGCTTACCATGCCTCTGTCCTAAAACAGCTCCTATAGCAAAATCACTGGCATCACACATCAATTCTAATGGTAAATCCCAGTCATGGGGAGCTATAATGGGAGCAGAGGTAAGGTTTACTTTTAGAGTTTCAAAAGCATGCAGACAATCAGAATCAAATACAAAAGGAAGATCAACAACCAACAGGTTGCTCAATGGTTTAGCAATTTTTGAAAAGTCCTTTATAAATCTCCTATAAAATCCTGCATGACCCAAGAAACTCCTGACTGCCTTAACATTTGCTAGTGGTGGTAATTTTTCAATTACCTCCACCTTTGCTTTGTCAACCTCAATCCCCTTACTTGAAATCCGGTGTCCAAGAACAATACCTTTTGTGACCATAAAATGGCATTTTTCCCAATTCAAAACAAGGTTTGATTCTTGACACCGTTTCAAGAAAAGAGATAAATGCTTAAGGCAGGATTCAAAAGAATTACCAAAAACAGAAAAGTCATCTATAAATACCTCAATGAACTTTTCAACCATGTCAGAAAAAATTGAAAGCATACACCTCTGAAAAGTTGTTGGAGCATTACGAAGTCCAAATGGCATTCTCCTGTAGGCAAATACTCCAAAGGGGCATGTGAATGCTATCTTCTCTTGATCTTGAGGATCCACTGCAATTTGATTATATCTAGAATATCCATCTAGAAAACAATAAAATGCATGACCAGCTAACCTCTCAAGCATTTGATCAATGAAAGGCAGGGGGAAGTGATCCTTCTTTGTAACAGTGTTGAGCCTCCTATAGTCTATACACATCCTCCAACCTGTGACTGTTCTTGTGGGAATAAGCTAATTCTTTTCATTCTTGATCACTGTCATCCCTCCTTTCTTGGGAACTACCTGCACAGGACTTACCCAAGGACTGTCAGAAATAGGGTAATTAATTCCTGCTTCCCATAGTTTCATGACCTCTTTTTGGACCACCTCTTTCATGGTTGGATTGAGTCTCCTTTGTGGTTGCACAACTGGTTTAGCATCATCTTCAAGGAGGATCTTGTGCATCCACTTGGTTGGACTAATCTTCTTCAAGTCACTAATGGTCCACCCAAGAATTGTTTGATGACTCTTGAGCACTGAAATAAGCGCATCTTCCTCTTCAGGCTTCAGGGAAGAGCTAATAATCACTGTATATGAGTCATTCTCACCCAAGAAAACATATTTCAGAGAAGGAGGTAAGGATTTGAGCTCAAGCTTGGGGGCTTCCTCCTCTGTTTTAGGCGTGTGAACCATAGTCTTCTGGGGTGATGAATTATCAACTTCAACAAATTCATACTCAGAGATAGAATCCAGAATGTCATCAAGCACCTCAGCTTTCAGTACCTCTTGAACAAGTGGTTCAATAACATCTATTTTCATACACCCTTCAGAATCATTAGAGTGCTTGAGAGCTTCAAAAACATGAAGGACCACCTGTTCTTCATTGACCCTCAGGGTTAATTCACCGTTTTGTATATCAATCAGAGCTCTACCTGTAACTAAAAAGGGTCTACCAAGTATAATAGAGGATTTTACCATCTCTTCCATGTCTAATATAACAAAATCAACAGGAAAGATAAATGGTCCTACTTTAACAAGTAAATCCTCAACAACACCCACAGGTAATTTAATATAAAGATCAGCAAGTTGAAAAGAAATACGAGTGGGTTTTACCTCCTCAATTTGAAGCTTTTTCATCACTGAAAGTGGCATGAGATTGATGCTAGCTCCAAGGTCACATAAAGCTCTCTCAATGGTGACATCTTCAATGGTGCAAGAAATTACAAAGCTCTTTGGATCTGGCATCTTCTTAGAAAGGTTGTGTTGAATAATAGTACTGCATTCCTTGGTTAACACCACTGTTTCTTGTTCCTTCCAATTCCACTTATAGGTCAACAGTTCTTTCATAAATTTCGCATAGAGAGGCATTTGCCCAAGAGCCTTTGCAAAGGGAACGTTGATCTGTAGATTCTTGAAGACATCTAAAATTTAGAGAACTGCCTTTCTTTGGAAGCCTTCTAAAGTCTCTGAGGATATGGCATTTTTGGCTTGTATTCAGGAGCCTTTGGCAATGTAGGATACGTGTCTAGAGAGTCAGGGAACGGGTTGTCTGCACGCTTTGGAGGGGCGTGCTCTAATTCTTCCTTTTTCTCCTCTGGGACTTTCTTTTCAACTAGCTCTTCATTGGCCCTTATCTCAGGGCCAGATGTTTTACCACTTCTCAATTGAATAACCTTGCAGTCTTCTCTTGGGTTCACCACTGTATCACCTGGAAATGTACTTGCAGACCTCTCGGGTATTTGCTTGCTCAGCTGGCCCATTTGTACTTCCAAGTTTCTAATGGAGGCTCTGGTTTCCTGCATAAAACTCCTCATCATCTCCCAATTAGAATCTTCCTTGAATTTAGAGTTAGCCTACTAAGGCTGTTGTTGCTGTTGAGACTGAGATTGGCGGTTATTGTAATTGTTCAGTTGCAAGCCGCCTTGAGAATTATAGTTGAAATTCTGAGGTCTCTGAGGTTGGTCTCTCCACCCAAAATTTGGGTGATTTCTCCATCCTTGATTGTATGTCTGAGAATAGGGGTTATTATTGGGATTTCTAGAACCACTCCCCATGTAATTGACTTGTTCAGAAGAGAATTGAGCATAATCATAATTATCATTTTGCACTAAATTTCCTGGCATGTCATAGGAGACCTCTTGAGGTGGATTTTGGGTGTTGATAGCTGAGACTTGCATGCCACCCTTGTGTTGAGTAAGTAGACTTATTTGCTGAGACATAAGCTTGGTCTGAGCAAGAATAGCATTAAGAGCGTCTACTTCCATGACACCCTTCTTCTGAGGAGTCTCAGAGTTCACAGAATTCATGTTAGATGAGTATAAATATTGGTTGCTAGCAATCAATTCAATAAGCTCAATAGTCTCCTCCGGTGTCTTCTTCTTGTGCGATCAACTACCTGCAGAATTATTGATGAGCGGATAATTTATACGCTTTTTGGCATTGTTTTTAGTATGTTTTTGGTATGATCTAGTTAGTTTTTAGTATATTTTTATTAGTTTTTAGTTAAAATTCACTTTTCTGGACTTTACTATGAGTTTGTGTGTTTTTCTGTGATTTCAGGTATTTTCTGGCTGAAATTGAGGGACCTGAGCAAAAATCTGATTCAGAGACTAAAAAGGACTGCAGATGCTATTGGATTCTGACCTCCCTGCACTCGAAGTGGATTTTCTGGAGCTACAGAAGCCCAATTGGCGTGCTCTCAATGGCGTTGGAAAGTAGACATCCTGGGCTTTCCAGCAATATATGATAGTTCATACTTTGCTCAAGATTTGATGGCCCAAACCGGCGTGGCAAATCAGCCTCAGAATTTCCAGCGTTTAACGCTGGAACTGGCATAAAA
>NC_029775.3:31176796-31177686 GCF_000817695.3 Arachis duranensis
CCATATCCATTTGAGTTTGCCTGACTAAGATTTACAAGGTGACCATAGCTTGCTTCATACCAACAATCTCTGTGGGATCGACCCTTACTCGCGTAAGGTTTATTACTTGGACGACCCAGTACACTTGCTGGTTAGTTGTGCGAAGTTGTGATAAAGAGTTGAGATTGCAATGAGCGTACCATGTTGATGGCGCCATTGATGATCACAATTTCGTGCACCAAGTTTTTGGCGCCGTTGCCGGGGATTGTTCGAGTATGGACAACTGACGGTTCATCTTGTTGCTTAGATTAGGTATTTTTTTTTCAGAATTCTTGAAAATGAATTCTAGAGTTTCATGATGATCTGTTGAAGTCTGGCTGGCTGTGAAGCCATGTCTAATTCTATTGGACCGAGGTTTCAACTTATCATCACAAGAGCATGTTGATTTCTATCAATCTTGCTATTGGAGCAGTGATTTGCTAAGGCTTGGCTGGCCTTTGGCCATGTCTAGTGTTTTGGACCGAAGCTTTCTTTAAAAGCTTGGCTGGCTGTGAAGCCATGTCTAATTCCTGGACCGGAGTCTTAGACTAAACATTGCATGATTCCTGGAATTCTCATTAAGAATTTTGATACCTTTATTTTCTTTTCCACTTAATTTTCGAAAAATCCAAAAAAATTTACAAAATCATAAAATCCAAAAATATTTCTTGTTTGAGTCTTGTGTTTCATTTTAAGTTTGGTGTTAATTGCATGTTTCTATTCTTCTTGCATTCATGCATGTGTCTTCATTAATCTTCAAGTTGTTCTTGATGATTTCTTACTCTGATCTTTGAATTCTCTTAACTTGAGTGTTTATGTGTCTCATATGCATTCTCATTAGTGCCAGTAGTATACAAACTGCTAAGTTTGGT
>NC_029775.3:31177837-31178245 GCF_000817695.3 Arachis duranensis
ACAGAGAATTGAAGATTCAGAACATACAGCAGAGGAATTACACAGAAAAAGCTGGGCGTTCAAAACGCCCAGTGAAGAAGGTCAAACTGGCGTTTAAACGCCAGCCAGGGTGCCTGGCTGGGCGTTTAACGCCCAAAAGGGTAGAGTTTTGGGCGTTAAACGCCAGAATGTGCACCATTCTGGGCGTTTAACACCAGGATGGCACAAGAGGGAAGATTCTGTTTTCAAATCAAATTTTTTTCAGGTTTTCAAAATTTTTCAAAATCAAATCTTTTTCAAATCAAATCTTTTCAATCAAATCTTTTTCAAAATCAAAATCTTTTCATTTTCAAAGATACTTGCTATCAATTAATGATTTGATTCAACATTTCAAGTATGTTGCCTTTTCTGTTGAGAAAGGTTTAATGT
>NC_029775.3:31179918-31180549 GCF_000817695.3 Arachis duranensis
AGAGGCAGTGAACGCCACTGAGGAAGACCTCAATGGACGTCCACTGGCCTCCAATGAGTTCCCCAATGAGGAACCATGGGAACCTAAGGGTCAAAATGAGACCATAGAGATTTCATTGGACTTACTTCTGCCATTCATGAGTTCTGATGAGTATTCTTCCTCTGAAGAGGATGAGTATGTCACTGAAGAGCAAGTTGCTAAATACCTTGGAGCAATCATGAAGTTAAATAACAAGTTATTTGGAAATGAGACTTGGGAGGATGAACCCCCTTTGCTCACCAAAGAACTGGATGACTTGTCTAGGCAGAAATTACCTCAAAAGAGACAGGATCCTGGGAAGTTTTCAATACCTTGTACCATAGGCACCATGACCTTCAAGAAGGCATTGTATGACCTAGGGTCAAGTGTAAACCTCATGCCTCTCTCTGTAATGGAGAAGCTAGGGATCTTTGAGGTGCAAGCTGCAAAAATCTCACTAGAGATGGCAGACAATTCAAGAAAACAAGCCTATGGACTTGTAGAGGATGTTCTGGTAAGAGTTGAAGACCATTATATCCCTGCTGATTTCATAGTCCTAGAAACTGGGAAGTGCATGGATGAATCCATCATCCTTGGCAGACCTTTCCTAGCT
>NC_029775.3:31180714-31181015 GCF_000817695.3 Arachis duranensis
CAGAGCCAAACAGAGCCCCCACAGTCAAACTCTAAGTTTGGTGTTGGGAGGCCACAACCAACTTCTAAGTTTGGTGTTGAACCCCCACATTCAAACTCTAAGTTTGGTGTTGGGGGGTTCCAACAGTGCTCTGAGTATATGTGAGGCTCCATGAGAGCCCTCTGTCAAGCTACTGACATTAAAGAAGCGCTTGTTGGGAGGTAACCCAATGTTATATTTTATATATTTTCCTTTGTTATTTTATGTTTTCTGTAGGTTGATGATCATGAGAAGTCACAAAATCAATGAAAAAAGCAAAAAT
>NC_029775.3:31181144-31182023 GCF_000817695.3 Arachis duranensis
TGGGCGTTTAACGCCCAGTCTGGCACCATTCTGGGCGTTTAACGCCAGAAAGGGGCACCAGACTGGCGTTAAACGCCAGAAAAGGGCAAGCTCTTGGCGTTAAACGCCAGAAATGGGCACCAGCCCGGCGTTTAACGCCAGAATTGGCTCAAAACGCATTTTTGCATGACATATGGTGCAGGGATGACTTTTTCTTGACACCTAAGGATCTGTGGACCCCACAGGATCCCCACCTACCCCACCACTCTCTCTCTTCTTCACCCATTCACCAATCACCTCAACACCTCTTCCCAAAAAACCCTTCACCTATCAAATCCCATCTTTCTCTTCACCACTCACATCCATCCTTCATAAAACCCAACCTACCCCACCATTCAAATTCAAACCACTTTCCCTCCCAAACCCATCCATACATGACCAAACCATGAGCCCCCCCCACTCCTATATAAACCCATCTTCACTCCTTCATTTTCACACAACCTAAACACAACTTCTCCCCCTCCATCTCCTTCATTTCTTCTTCTTCTACTCTCTTCTTTCTTCTTTTGCTCGAGGACGAGCAAACCTTTTAAGTTTGGTGTGGTAAAAGCATTGCTTTTTGTTTTTCCATAACCATTTATGGCATCCAAGGCCGGAGAAACCTCTAGAAAGAGGAAAGGGAAGGCAAAAGCTTCTATCTCCGAGTCATGGGAGATGGAGAGATTCATCTCAAGGGTGCATCAAGGCCACTTCTATGAAGTTGTGGCCTTGAAAAAGGTGATCCCTGAGGTTCCTTTCAAACTCAAAAAGAGTGAATATCCGGAGATCCGACATGAGATCCGAAGAAGAGGTTGGGAAGTTCTTACCAACCCCATTCAACAAGTCAGAATCTTAATGGTT
>NC_029775.3:31182323-31183015 GCF_000817695.3 Arachis duranensis
CACCTCCGAGTCATGGGAGATGGAGAGAGATGCCTCAAGGGATGCACTTTCCTCCACAAAACTATTGGGAGCAACTAAACACCTCCCTAGGAGAATTAAGTTCCAACAAGCCCAACTAAGGGTGGAGCACCAAGAACACTCCGTCCTCCTCCGTGAAATTAGAGAAGATCAAAGAATCATGAGAGAGGAGCAACAAAGACAAGGAAGAGACATTGAAGAGCTCAAGCACTCCATAGGAGCTTCAAGAGGAAGAACAAGCCGCCATCACTAAGGTGGACCCGTTCTTTAATTCCCTTGTTCTTTATTTTCCTGTTTTTCGAAAATTATGCTTATGTTTATCTATGTTTGTGTCTTGTGATCATTAGTGTCTTAGTGTCTATGCCTTAAAGTTATGAATGTCCTATGAATCCATCACCTCTCTTAAATAAAAAATGTTTTTAATTGAAAAAGAGTAGAATTGCATGAATTCTGAATTTTATAACAGTTTAATTATTTTGATGTGGTGGCAATACTTTTGTTTTCTGAATGTATGTTTGAACAGTACATATGTCTTTTGAATTTGTGGTTCATGAATGTTGGCTCTTGAAAGAATGATGAAAAAGGAGACATGTTACTGAGAATCTGAAAAATCATAAAAATGATTCTTGAAGCAAGAAAAAGCAGTGAATACAAAAAAAAAGAAAAAAAAAGAA
>NC_029775.3:31184371-31207376 GCF_000817695.3 Arachis duranensis
CGTGAGATCAGAGTCTTCGTGGTATAGGCTAGAATTGATGGCGGCATTCAAGAGAATCCGGAATGTCTAACCTTGTCTGTGGTATTCTGAGTAGGATTCAATGATTGAATGACTGTGACGAGCTTCAAACTCCTGAGGGCGGGGCGTTAGTGACAGTCGCAAAAGAATCACTGGATTCTATTCCGGCTTGATTGAGAACCGACAGATGGATAGCCGCGCTGTGACAGGGTGCGTTGAACATTTCCACTGAGAGGATGGGAGGTAGCCACTGACAACGGTGAAACCCTTGCATAAGCTTGCCATGGAAAGGAGTAAGAAGGATTGGATGAAGACAGTAGGAAAGCAGAGAGACGGAAGGGACCAAGCATCTTCATACGCTTATCTGAAATTCCCACCAATGAATTACATAAGTATCTCTATCTTTATCTTTATGTTTTATTCGTATATCACCCATATCCATTTGAGTTTGCCTGACTAAGATTTACAAGGTGACCATAGCTTGCTTCATACCAACAATCTCTGTGGGATCGACCCTTACTCGCGTAAGGTTTATTACTTGGACGACCCAGTACACTTGCTGGTTAGTTGTGCGAAGTTGTGATAAAGAGTTGAGATTGCAATGAGCGTACTATGTTGATGGCGCCATTGATGATCACAATTTCGTGCACCAATTATCTAAGCATATCTTGGACATTTCACCCAAACCTTCATAAAAGATATCTAGTTGGGTCCACTTGGAGAACATGTCCGGAGGACATTGCCTAGTCAGTATCTTGTATCTCTCCCAAGCTTCATACAGAGTTTCACCATCCTTCTGTCTGAAGGTCTGAACCTCCACCCTATGCTTAGTCAGCTTCTTTGGTGGGAAGAATTTAGTGAGAAACTCAGTAACGACCTTGTTCTAAGTATCCAAACTCTCCTTGGGTTGGGAATCTAGCCATAGTTTTGCTCCATCCCTCAGAGCAAACGGAAAGAGCATGGGTTTGTATACCTCTGGGTTCACTCCATTTGTCTTCACAGTATCACAAATCTGTAGAAAACTAGAGATAAACTGATTTGGGTCTTCGTGGGAAAGACCATGACACTGGCAGTTCTGTTGCACCAGGGTGACCAGTTGTGACTTCAACTCAAAGTTGTTCGCAGATAAAGGAGGCACCACAATAATTTTTCCATAAAGATCTGCAGTAGGTGCAGAGTAAGAGCCAAGTACTCTCTTTTGTTGCTCATTCCCATTCGGATTGGCCACATTGGCATTATCATTATCATTAGGATCCATAATGGATTCTGCAGCCTTGTAAAGTCTTGCTTGTTGTCAACGTCGCCTGAGAGTCCTTTCAGGTTCAGGATCAAAGTCTAAGAGATGTTCTTTGTCTCTGTTCCTGCGTATAAACAAATAGAAAACAAGAAAAGATGGAAATCTCTACGTCAGAGTGTAGAGAATTTTCAGTGCGGTAACCTGTGTAAAGAGATAAAAATGTTAATTTTTTTAAATTTTTTTATATATATTTTTTCAAAAAATATAAAAAATAGAATTTAATAAAATTTAAATTAAAACACCTAATCTAAGCAATCAAATAACTAATAGTTGTTAATCACTATCAATCCCCGGCAACGGCGCTAAAAACTTGGTACGGTGATTTAATAACCCACAAATTAACTGACAAGTGTACCAGGTCGTACTAAGTAATACCTCAGGTGAGTAAGGGTCGATCCCACAAGGATTGATGGATCAAGCAACAATTGTTAAAAAATTTACTTAGTTAGGCAAGCAAAAAAGGATTTTGAGATATTCAAAAGGTTTAAATTTGAAAATATCAGAAGGCAGGCACACAAGTAAATAAGTTGAAAATAAAATATTGGAGAAACAGTTAAGGCTTTATAGTTATCTACTTTCCGAATTAACTTTTCTTACTAACTATTTTAATCATATAGGATTTAATTTATGGCAAGCTATATGTGAATAAACCCTAATTCCTTAGACCTTTCTAGCCTCCTCTAAAATTCATCGACTGCCAATGCCTTGGTCAATTAATTCCAATTAGAGGGTGAAGTTCAAATTTCAGTTTATATGCCACAAAAACTCTAATTACCCAAAAATAAAAGGATTATATGTCACATATCCCGTTAAATCCAGATAATTAAAATTTAAGAGAATATGTTTTCAAGCTGTTGTTCAAGTAAAGAGATTTTCCAAGTTATACAAGAACTCAAATAGAAAGAGGGTCATACTTTCGTTCCACCCAAATTCATGAGATGAAGAGCAAAAACAATTCTTAAATTATAAATCTATACATGAATTAAAATAGAAAAAGCAATGAAATCAATCCATACAAATAGACAGAGCTCCTAACCTTAACCGTGGAGGTATAGTTGCTCATGGTTTAGAGAGAAAATAAGGATTCAGGTAAAATGTACTGAGTTCCAATCTGATGGCCTCCAATTCCCTAAAGAAGAAAAGTTTCTCCTTTTTATAACTAATCCTAATTAATTTAAAAATCTAATATTTAAAATTAAGATAATATCTTTTCCTTTTTTCAAATTCAAATTTGAATTTAAATCAGAATTAATTATAGCAATTAGCAAGTCTTCAATTGATGGATGGGGACCACTTGATTCCTTCACTCTGCAGCCTTTAATCTGTACTTTCTGGGCTGAAAATTGGGTCAAAAGCAGCCCAAAAATTGCCCCCAGCATTTTTCTGCGTTTTCTGCACGTGGCGCATGTCACGCGTACGCGTCAGTCACGCGTACACATCGATGGTCTTTTTCGCGAGTCACGCGGATGCGTCGATTACGCGCATGCGTTGCTGTGCAAATCTTCAAATCACGCGTACACGTCAGTCACGCGCACGCGTCGCCATGGAAAGCTCAAAATCACGCGTACGCGTCAGTCACGCGCACGCGTCGCCATGGAAAGCTCAAAATCACGCGTACGCGTCAGTCACGCGCACGCGTCGCTCTTTGCTGCCATCTCCTTTGATTCTTGTGCTGTAGAAACTCCATCAAATCCAGCCGAATGCTACCTAAAATAAACAAAATTGCACAAGACTCAAAGTAGCATCCATATTGGCTAAAAGATAATTAATTCTTTATTAAACACAATAAATTAGATGCAAATTCACTAGGAAAAGATAGGAAACATGCTCACGCATCAACGATCAATTTGTTTTAGGTTTTAAAATTATTGTTTATACAGATTTTATTCAATTTGTTATATTATTTAAATTGTTTACTATTTTTAAAATTTATATACTTTTTATAGAATATTTAAAAAATACTATTACGCTTGAAGAAACGCGTGGATATAAACTAAATCTATATACAATTAAGAAAATTATATTAATATATTGTTAAGTATTTTTTATCATTTGAGGAATATAAATTTAATATATCTTATGTGAAATATAGGTAAAGTGTCATAAAAATATTGAACAATTTAATATTAATAATATCATAAATTTAGGATTTTATACCCACACGTCTCTTTGAGTGCAATATTATTTTGTAAATATTCTATAAAAATTATATGAAATTAAAAATAATAAACAATTTAAATAATATAACAAATTAAATAAAATCTGTATAAACAATAATTTTAAAATTAAAAAATCTTTGTCGATGTGAAAAATTTATATTTAAAAAAAAGGGTTAATATATAGTAGTTTTGTTTCCGATCACTTCACACTAATTTTGTACATACTTCCTCTCTCAATAGTAAATTTTGGGTTTTTATAGAATTTTATGCAACCATTCATAAATCATGTGCCTTTCTCAAATTTCATGCAAGGCTATGGTAAATAATGGAAATTTTGTGTGTTACGTAAATAATGGAAATCATGTTACTAACGCACGGCTCATGTTATTTTGGTTATAAATTATGGGATCTCCCATGATTTTATATTTATTTGTAAAACGTTTAAAATACTCATAATTTATATTAAAAATTAGAAGACAAAATTGTAATTATTTTATTTTTTAAGACAATCTACTAGTTTTGGTGTTGATATAATTTATATAAGTAAATTAATTTTTTTTTAAAATTAATTAGTTTGAAGTAAAAAATTTTAAAAATTTAATTGTCACTTTATTTCAAAATATATAAATCAAATAATTTTAAAATATTTAATATTTATCTTAAAAGATAAGTTCGATAATTTTGAGACTAAAATAAAGACACACAAAAAAATGTAATTTAGAGGTAAGCAAAACAAGTGACAACTACAATTTCTTAATGAAAGCCACATGAAAACAATATTACCTTCCAATTATAGCATCTAAGATCATTAACCACGATTAATTAAATTAATTTCAAGAGTCATATTTAAAACATATAAGTGTATATATTTATATGTTTTTCTTTTATCAATTTAAAATTAAAAAAATTAGGACAAATCACGTACATAAACTAAAGACAAGAAAAAATTACCAGTATCACCCAAATGAAATTACATTACTTGCATGTTGTAACATTTTAATTTTTAGTCCATCATGATCGTATTAAAAGTGAGGTGTTACTAACCTGTTTTTCTTATTTACTATTTAATATTGAGCATGTATTTCGATTTCGTGTTTCAATTTTTAAGAAAAACCAGAAAATTTTGCTTCTATTAATTAAAACCACATTTCAAAGATCTTCAAATAATAATAATCACATAATTATTAATAATAATAAATATTATAAAAAAGAATTCAAATGAAACTTAGATACAATTCCTATCCATCTGTATAAAATAAAAACTTAATAACGAAGGCGAGAGAATTCTATGAAAGCAACTCAACGCATAAACTTAACTCAAATAAGACTAATAATTACCCGCAATTTCAAACTAAATCTTTGAACCCGTGTCACTGAAAAGGGGAAGACTTTGGGGTGAAAATAAACCACACGTTTTCAGTTTTAGGAAATGGAAATGTCGTAAAAGTAGTGAAATAAAATACAAATAATTAACTTTACTAAAAAAACTATATTTCTATCAAACCTTTTTGAAAATACTTTTAGTTTTACTTTAACTAACTAATTACCTCTTTTGAAATCTATAAACTCAAATCAAATTTTAAATATAAACTAGTCATATTACCCATCTCTCAGTCACATAATTAATCCTCAACAATCACAACATCAATTCTTAAACACCTCAATACATTTGCAAATTAATAGCACAAGTAAGAGGTCCAAACCAACATACAAACAAGTCAAACAGCACAATCACAGAGAAGTAATACAAGCTAGGGATGACAAAACGGGTCGAACCCGTCGGGTCGATTCGCTAAACCCGCTAAAAAAAGGCAGGTCGGGCTAGGATTTGGAGCCCGCCAAACCCGCACCGCCAAATTGGCAGGGCGGGACGGGCTGGTCCGTCGGGCCGAAAATTTTATTTTCTTTTTTTTATTAAATAAAAGAGTGATTACTATTATAAAATTAATAATTATAAAAATTTTAAACATTTTTTTCATTTTTTGTTTTCATTCTTCTTTTAGTTATTAACTTTATTTATTTTATTTTACTATTTCGTATATATGCTCAAATTATGTGACTTATTTTTTAAAATAAAGATGATTCTATTGACAAATATTATTTTGAATAATTTTATTGAAGTTAAATATTAAAAAATAATAATAAAAAATTATATTATAATTTGACTATTTTTTATTTGTATTTGACTTTTTAATTATTATTTTTTGGTTAATTTTAATGAATTTTATTTTTCAAAAAAAAGAGTCAAGTGGGCTAGCCCGCCGACCTGCAAATCCGCCATAAAATGGGGCGGGTTAGCATTTTGAACCCATTTTAGTTGGCGGAACGTGCCGGTCCGCCCCGTTTATGGAGCAGGCCTAGGCGGGGTGGGTCGGGTAGGGCGGGCCGGCCCGCTTTGCCACCTCTAATACAAGCAAACACAATCGAATGCAAATGTGCAAACAACATGATGCATGTCTATCCCTAATGCAAGTCATGAGCTCATGTGTCGGTTGCCTACCCGCTCCCAACATTATTCGGGCACAAGTCCTAGGTATGGCTTTTCAGATGCATACAGTATGCTTATAAGTCGTACGGCTAGGCTGCATACAGCGTGACTTTCTAAATCAATAAGTGTACATCTGAAAAATAGTTCTCAGTGTGTGGGCATTACCACTTTACATTTGGCACTAAGAACCAAACAATATCACATCTACTCTTGTGGTAGACAATCTCTTTAATTAATACATTCGTTTGATCTTTGTTCTCAACTCTCCTGTGGCAAAGATTCCTTTTCTTAGTAAATCGAACTCAAATAATTTTTTTATTTAAAACCAACATCACTCTTTATAACATTTTCCAAACCTCCGAAACTACTTTATTTACAAGAATTTCTTCTTTCATACAAAAACCAGTTCTTACTTAACCATGATTTTTCCAAACCAACTTCAAAACCATTTCAGATTTAAACCTCTTTCAAAAGACTAAAATAATCATTTTTGATAAATCAATAAAACTCATGCTCACTATCTCAAATCGTTTCAAATGCGGATTTATTTTCAATATCAAATTAACCCCAAATCAAGAAAAGAAAATTATTTTATATAGTATTCAATCAAACCGACTTTCTAACTCACTAATAAGAATTTTCAGCCACAACCAACCAATTCAGCATAATCTCATAAATCAGAATTTTAAACAATTCCATCAAAATCAGAAAATCAACATTAGTCACAGTCTCAATTCAATCAATCGCAATTCAATTTCATCAATTAACCACTCACAACAACAAAATTAGTCACGAGATATTTATAAATTATTTGTACTTATTCACTAAATTTTAATGACATTAATAAATTAAAACGATTAATTTTAAAATAAAATTTCTTACTTTCGTACGAAATCAAAACAATGGAAGCTCTAAATAAATTTTTTGATTGAACTGCTGAAAAAAAAATATTAAAAATCGTCTGTACTTCCTAAAATTTCAATTGATCGAACTCAAGAACAAAGAGAATTACATAACTATCAACTTTTACTGAATTAAAATAATACTAACATGTAAAAAAAATATATATAAATACTTTTATCGAATTAAATTTTTTATTAAAATTACGAATCTCAATAAATTGAAACTCGAAGTTCAATGGGAGTTACGGTTTTCTCCATGTATAGCTTCGGTCTCGTTAGTGAAAGAAAAAATGGAACCAAAGGAAACTAGATGATGATGATTAAAGGTAATAAAAAGGATTAGGTGTCTTGATTTTGGTTTTTCATATATACGTATACACCATCATTCACAGGTGGTCCAAGATATATGATCCAGATTGACCAGGATGCAATGGCAATATGTAAGGCTGTCAGTTATCCAGACCTATTCATTCCATTCACATGCAATCCTAAATGGCCCGAGGTAGAAGACTTCTTAAGAATAGGAAATTAAATGCAGAAGATAGACCTGGCATAGTATGCAGGACATTCAAGGCAAAGCTGGATTTGATGATTAAAGATATTAGAGAAAACAAAATATTTTGGCAGGGTTTATGCAGGTATGTCTAGAGACGAAAATAATTTAGGTTTAATTAATCTGTTAGTCCCTATAGTTTCGCGAAATTTTCTATTAGGTCCCTATACTTTTTTTTCCTTTTAATTGGGTTCCTGCACCAATTTTTTTTTTCAATTAGGTCTCTCTTAGTAGGTTGGCTTAATTGTATAGGGACCTAACTAAAAAAAAATTAGCTTATCTCTAACCCAACTATAAGATGGAAGAGATTCATACTAACTTCCCTTTTTAAACATTTCAAAGAAAAACAGAAAGATTTGACATGTTTAGTTTGCAAATCCAGGATATTCTTATGGCTTAAAAATTTAGAGAAAAAGTTTGGCACAAAGCATAAGATACAAGATAGGCTCGATGCAGAAAGGTTACAAGGCAAGCTGGTTTAGAACGAAGGGTATATCGTTTGCACACTGAACTCATACCAACTTTAGAGCTTCAGCTACTTAAACTTCAACATGACGTAACTTTACTATTCTCAACCATATTATATTAAACAGATTCTTCACGAATTCTCAATCTCATCAAACACTCCACAACCCACTAACAAGCACAACTCTAACATCAACAAAACTCCTTCGCAAGAATCAAGCTCCTCTACATAGACATCGCACACTTACAAACTCCACCTTCCACGTTTCCACAACGTATCCTAAAGAACTAACATATCGCTTGCTATATCTAACGATCGCACGTGTTACCAAAACAAGTCTCAAGTCACTCAAAAGGATACAAGACCTCAGAGAAAGGGCAAGCAAGAAGGAAAATGTTCACAAAGATTTCTACGTTTCTCTTTGATGCATCAACAAGTCCAAAGTTACATCAGAGAAAACATGAGCCAAGAAAAGGAGTTTAAATAGAACAAGGAGGAATTACATGTTACTCTAAAACAAGATTGAGTTACCTAAAAGGATATCAAGCTTAGGAAGAGAAGAACAAAATTTATGGACTGGGTTTACAGGAATTCAAGAGAATGTTGAAGAACACTATCAGGCAGGGAATAATTCAGAATGTAAGGTTCGAAACAAAAACTTCTAAAGAACCAAATTCAATCGGAATGAGATATATATAAGATGCAAGACATGAAGCAAAAGAACCAAACCGCATCTTAAGAAAAGCAGATATCTCAAGGAATTCAAGTAAACATATGCAGTTAATATCAAATGAAAATAGCATATGAACAAGGAACAAGAAACCTCAGACAAAATTTGAAGACAACCCATGAAGGAACAAGATATGTAATCAAGCAACCCCGAGAGGTAACTTCTAACGTTCCCAAACTCCATGATTCGTATTACCTATGAACTTTATTTGCCTATTACAATCCGTTAGTATTTTTGTATACGCCAATAATCAGTATTAAGTTGGCCAGACCTAATAGTATGAGAAATGTAACAATCGACTAACAGCATTAATCAATAGATAGTCATGCATCTGAAACTCAAATTCTTGTCACTAGGACAAGTTCTATTGCATGACAGACTCTCAGAGTATGCAGTGAAGCATAATCAGTCCATTTCCAAGGCTCTAACAGGAACAAACTGCTCTGATACCATAATGTAACACCCTAACTTTTGGTACGATCATGACATGCTAAAAGTTAGGGTGTTACACATGTCCCTAAACAGTGTATCTATATAAATCGAATGAGATATATTCGATTTACGATAACTAATAACAAATCGAATTTGAGCATCTCGATTTACTGTTATGTTGTATAAATCGAAACAGCCTTTATCAAATTACTAAGGGAGCACATGGTTGTCTCATCATAGTAAATCGAAACAGACCATTTCGAATTAGCACAAGGTTTTTGGATACAAGCTAAATTGAAATAGGCCACCTCGAATTAGCACATGGTTTTTCATTTCAAGGTAAATAGAATAAGGACAGATCGATTTACATGGATAGTTGGTCGAAGATAAATCTATAATACCTAATTCAATTTACCATTATTTTAGCTATATATAGAGTTCGAATTCGTTTCATTCAAGCTACATCACACATCCATACCAGACCAGCTCCAAAAAAATCCAAAGAAAGTGACCCTACTCTTCAAGTTTGATAACATATAAATGGAGGATGACCTAAATCGAATCTATCAGTTGGATGGAGTCGCGCGTATTGCTGGTAGTATGTATGACGAGGTTAGTAAATTTTTATTTTTTAATTTAAAAATTAAATTGTTGTTAATGATATTGAGTCACTTAGAACTTGATTATTAGATTTATTAGAATGTCTAAGCTTAAAATAGTAGTTAGAATATTGATTTAGGGTTGGTAATGTGTTTGAGGATTGTTAGTAATGTTAAATCGTTTGGAACTTGATTTTTATAATTAATAGACTCTCTAAGCCTCGAATAGTAGTTAGAGTATTCACTTAGAGATAGGAACATTTAAGGCAATGTAGATTTCAAGCTTTGGATGATGTATGCAGCAGCAGATTGACCTAGAGTATAGAGTGATTTAATTTATTTTAAAAATTGAATTATAAAATGTTAGATTAACGTGGCACGACAATTGTAGGAAAATACTAGCACATGTATAGCGTTATACGGTAAATAGTAGGTCAACCATGTTCTGTGAAAATTTAATGTAAATTTGGTTAAAGTATTTTTCGATTAATATTATCCGTTTTACCATTATGTTATTTTGTAAAGTGTTATGATTGTAAAAGAATTTTTTCGATGTAATGCAGCTCACCGCTGTATCTTGAGCATGAGGAGGCAACATGGTATGCCGTTAGATGAGAGAATCATGTTGTACGTGCAAATGGCTGGCATGGCCCAACTTGCGAGGCTCAACGACCATTGGTGTAGGTTAGATGAGCCGCTAGTCAGTGCATTTGTGGAGAGATGGCATCCGGATACTCATACATTCCATATGCCATTCGATGAGTGTACCATTACACTACAGGATGTAGCCTACCATCTTGGGATCCCGATCGATGGACATTATGTCAATGGATGTCTGACGGACTTCGAACGGTACATTGAAGGAGGCCGTCTGGCATGGACTTGGTTTGTGGAGTTGTTGGGTGTGTTGTCACTGCCAGTTTGTATCGACAAGTTCATTATGAAGTGCACTTGGATGCAGGAGACATGCAGTCACCTACCGGAAGGGGTAGACGAGGAGACAGTCAGCAGGTAAGTGAAAGCGTACATCATGATGCTTTTATCGACGCAATTCTTCTGGGACAAGTCTGGTACTCGCATGCATATCTAGTGGCTTCTGTACGTGACGAGATTAGAGGACAAGGGCAGATATAGCTGGAGATCTGCCGCCCTATCGTGGTTATATAGGTGCCTATGCCGTGTGGCCAACAAGCACGTGGTGAGGTTGGTAGGAACACTACAGCTCCTCTAGTCTTTGATCTTATGACGGTTCCTGGGTTTTAGGCCTGACGGGTTTGGTGCCTTTCACTGGCCTTTGTCCACGAGGTATGAAATTTATTATTAGTTCCTTTCTGTGTTCCCATGTGTTTCAATTTTTGTTATACTTGCTGATAACATTTATTGGGTGGTAAGTGGTCAAGTTATCAGCCGACGTCGAGCGAGAAGGGACATCGAGTCGCGCACTACAGACTGCGAATAGACTTACTTTGTCCTCACGATGTGAGTACTAAATTGTTTAGTCTTTTGTTCTTGACTTATTTTGTGAGGTTACTGGATATCGAAGCCTTATGTTGGTCCCAATTGCCTTTTCAGTTCATTTGGATGCTGTATAGCTCGCCGAATATCCTACAGGTAGTGCATCCCAATATACTAGAGCCACGTCACACAGCGTTATGGAGGTCTAAGGCGGCATTCATATACTTTACTGTGATAGAGTGGCACCAGGTGGATCGGGTTCTACCTCAGCTTGGAGGAGTACAGCATCAGCCGCTGCCTGCACTGAACATCGATTTTCTAATGTCGAAGGACAACAGGGGCGACGATCGGTGGTTTCCATGTACGTTATAGGGTTGGCACATTCATTGGGATCGCATGGCAGACCATGTCTTACGATTTGATGTTGTTCCTGATCCAGGACCCTCTCATGAGTACTTAGATTAGTGGTATCAGTATGAGTAGCAATTTTTATCGCATGAACTATTCCTCGAAGACCCCAAAGTAGACCAGATCCCACCGGAGGCTTTGTATAGAGATCCAAGACAGGCTCCACAGAAGGATCGGATCCTGATATTCCGGATAACCGTCATGCTGAACGGAGAGCTCATATGGGGACATGATCTAGTCAGCGTGAGTAGAGGAGGTGCCTGAGGTTAGGAGTAGAGGTCGTAGAGGGGACCGGGGTGGTCGTCGAGGCAGACCTCGACGTGAAGGGTGAGCCAGAGAGGACAATGGTAGTGGTGGTGGTGGTCCGGATGACAGTGGCGATGATGGAGGTGAGGAAGACCTCTTTGTGGACACAACACTAGAGTTGGTTTTGGTGGGGGAGGAGATGATGGTTCTGTGGGTAGCCCGAGTGGAGTTGCTGATGTTGGTGGAGGTGGAGGAGGTGCTAGTAGTCGTGGTGGTGGCGGAGATGGAGGCAATGGTCATGGTGGCGTTGGGTATGATACCTACGGTCGTGGATCATTTTGTAATAGTGGAGGGGGCAGAGAGGCTGGGCGAGGATTCGGTGATTACTTTGTTGGGTGTCATGACAGTGACACAGATGTACATGACAGTCAGACATAGATTAGCCTAGGTAAGCTGCTATCTGACTTGCTGGGCGGCGAGGGTCCTGACACGGAGTTCGAAGTGTCACACATTCTTGAGGAGATTAGGGTCATCATGTAGGATGATGAGGTGGCATAACACAGATCTCAGGGTGGTAGACCCCAGACACCTCTAGATGTGGACCTGAATGACCCACCATATGGACCTGTCTATAAGACTTTTGTGTTGGGTGGGACACCTGCCTTGGCATTCGCTAAAGATACAACTACACAACCCGGGCCATCGATGACACAGGAGCGCATACCAGACGTGATGGAGCATGACAGCAACCGAGAAGACGATGACGTCCCTCTAGCGTAGAGACAACGGAGGATCAGGCACCTCGCCGCTGTGGCACAGGAGTGCATCTCTTTTGATTTACTTAGTTTTTTGTATTATACTCGAGTTTTATTAAGTTTGTTGTTTCTTATTTAAGTTTGGTACTCATGTGGTATGTTACTTAAGTTTGGTACTCGTGTTGTATGTTATTTAAGTTTCCTACTCGTGTTGTATGTTATTTAAGTTTGGGACTAGTGTTATATGTTATTTAAATGTGGCCTGAGCGTAGTTAAATAACATTTCAACATTTCAACACACTAATTAAGGAGGAACAAGCCACAATAAATAACATAAAGCAATAGCACGTAAACATTACAGCAACATACAAATGTAAACAAGAAAGACTCCTAAAGAGACAACAACACTAAACTACAACAACCATATGCAACTGAATACATAACATCGCACTAAATGAAAACAACACTAAACATTATTGGCTGAAGTAGAACCAACACTGACACCTCACTGCGGACATGTCCTACATGTGTGGCCAGGCTGTCTGCAAAGGTCGCATCTCTTGGGTCTGTTCGAGTCAGTCTCATCCATCATCGCCTGGATCCTGGTGGTCGTAGGACATCCTTATGATGCACGCCTCTTGGTGGGATCTAGGATGACTGCCAGACTATCGTATGGTGGCCAAAACCCCTCTAGGACTGGAGGCATGAACCCCATCTGATAGGGATCGAACACCGAACTTAGGCGATACACCTCATGGATATAACTTGACCAATCTAGACGTGAGTATGTACAGCACGCCAATGCATGGTGACATGGATAATGAAGAGCCTGAAAACACCTACAATTAGGGATGGAAATAGGCCAGGTGGCCTGTCAGGAGCCTGCAGCCTGACCTGTATTTGGTCCAACTTGGCCTAACCTATTATAAAATAGGCACAATCTCAGGCTTTTATAAAAGCCTTAATATGTTGTTAGGCCAAGCGCATGCTCATTAATTAGCTTTATTAGCTTGTCAGGCCTGCCTGACCTGTTAAAACATAATTCAATATATAAATTATTTTTTATTATAAACATAATTATTAAATTTATAATATTTTAAATTTATAATATTTTAAATACTTTTGTACATTTTAAATACTTTAAAATTTTAAGAATTCTTATAAATATTAAATATGACATATTACATATAAATATTTTTATTAAAAAATAATTTTTAAAATAATATTTTTATTTTTGTAAAAAAAAAATATCATGCCTTTTAACAGGCTACAGGCCAGGCCAGACTGAATAACAAGCCAGGCTTACTAGTTTAAAAAAAGCTTATAAAAGGCTGCAGGCCAAGCTCAGGCCAATTAACTACATGACAAGTCAGGCCTGTTAAGAACAAAGCCTAGCCTGGTCTGACCTGTTTCCACCCTTACCCACAATCACAGGTGTGGTCCCTGAGGGACACTCTGTAAGACACAAGGGAGAAGGTGCTCGTGGGCGTTGTCTCAGCCACAATGAACTCTGAATGCTGCCTGTCGTACAAAGTCACCATGAACCACCTTGAGGTTTTAAGGTTAGTCTCAATTGCCTTCATCAGATACTGACTAAACCGATACCCTGTACCCAGCTGTGCCTCTGCTTCTCTTCCTTTGCGCACAAAAGCTTCGCTAATCGTCTGTGTGTGGACTTCACGAGCGAACACACCGGAAGGTTCCTTACACCCTTCAGGATCGAGTTAACACACTCGGAGATGTTTGTCGTCATATGACCGAACCTCCGCCCCTCATCGCGATGCTGAGTCCACTGCGTATAGTCAATCCAATTGGCCTAGTCACACATGGCTGTGTCTTCAGAACGGAGGATGTCAGACCAGTAGTCGAACTCGAACTCGATCTTCGCATAAGTAGCATTCACTAGAAACCTCCTAGCATCCTTGCCCTTAAAATTGAGGGCAAAGTTCACTGCCACATGTCGAATGCAAAATGCCATGTATGCATTAGGCAGAAGCCAACCCCCATCAAGAGTCTCTAGTGCAGCCTTGATCGCGTTGTACCTATCCGATATAACTAGAATGCCTGGTTGTGGCATTACATCCTACCGAAGGTGGGATAAGAAGAACGACCACGACTCTGCATTCTTACCCTCTACAAGTGCGAATGCAACATGAATGATATTGTTGTTTTCGTCCTGAGCAATCGCAACTAGTAGTGTACCACCGTAGTTACCGTACAAGTGGGTCTCGTCGACACTAACTAGAGGCTTGCAATATTGGAATGCCTTGATACACGGTGAGAAGGTTCAAAAAAGTCGGTGGAAATATGCTTGTTCCTCATTCACTTGGCCACCCAGTCGCATAAGACTCGTCTTCAACACTGCAACACTACCCGGCATCGTCATCTGCACACCTAGCTCCCATCACGGCAACTCATTATATGACTCTTCCCAGTCTCTGTAAATCTGAGCCACGTCCTTCTGCTTAGCCATCCAAACCCTCTTATAAGCCGATCTGAAACAAAAATGGGCCTCTATCGCATTCTGAAATACCTTGATTGAGACGGCAACATCGGCTCTAATCATAAGCAGTATGAAAGCCGAGATCACATGGTAATCTAGGCTCCTATGAGCATTGGAAATCGAAGTGGCCAGACAAGTATGAGGTCCATTATACTATTTTACCTCCCATATACCTCTGCACTGCCAGAGATTTATAGAATAAACCATGTGCACCCGTTGCCGAAATACTTACACTTGCCACAGTACTTGCAGTAATCGGATTCCAACACTTTATAACCAACCCCACATCGAATGTTGTATGTTTTCACGCTCAACACGGCCTCCTCTTTATCTTGAAACTGTTGATCAACTTGACTCAGCTAGTCCTCTTATATCCTGTGTGTCTCTGGCCCCAAATCTGATAGGAACGGTAGGGTGATGAGCGGATAATTTATACGCTTTTTAGCATTGTTTTTAGTTAGTTTATAGTATAATCTAGTTACTTTTAGGGATGTTTTCATTAGTTTTTATGCTAAATTCACATTTCTGGATTTTACTATGAGTTTGTGTATTTTTCTATGATTTCAGGTATTTTCTGGCTGAAATTGAGGGACCTGAGCAAAACTCTGATAAAAGGCTGACAAAGGACTGCTGATGCTGTTAGATTCTGACCTCCCTGCACTCGAAATGATTTTATTGAGCTACAAAACTCCAAATGGCGCGCTTTCAATGGAGTTGGAAAGTAGACATCCAGAGCTTTCCAGCAATATATAATAGTCTATACTTTATTCATGATTAGACGACGTAAACTGGCGATCAACACCAGTTCCATATTGCATTCTGGAGTCAAACGCCAGAAACACGTCACGAACCAGAGTTGAACGCCAAAAACACGTTACAAGTTGGCGTTCAACTCCAAAAGAATCCTTTGCACGTGTAAAGCTCAAGCTCAGCCCAAGCACACACCAAGTGGGCCTCAAAAGTGGATTTCTGCATCAATTACTTACTTCTATAAACCCTGGTAGCTAGTCTAGTATAAATAGGACATTTTACTATTGTATTCAGTGTCTTTTGACCATGTTATATCTTTGGTCTCAGTTTTATTCCATTATTCATCTTAGGAGACTATTGATCACGTTTTGGGTGCTGGCCATTCGGCCATGCCTGAACCTTCATCACTTATGTACTTTCAACGGTGAAGTTTCTACACACCATAGATTAAGGGTGTGGAGCTCTGTTGTACCTCGAGTTTTAATGCAATTACTACCATCTTTTATTCAAATTCAATCTTATTTCTATTCTAAGATACTACTCGTACTTCAACCTGATGGATGTGATGATCCTTGACACTCATCATCATCCGTCCCTATGAACGCGTGCCTGACAACCACTTCCGTTCTACAAGCTAAAGCTAGAGTATGTATCTCTTGGATTCCTGATGCACGACACATGGTTGTCCTCGCCTGACAACCAAGCCTTCCATTCCTTGAGATCAGAGTCTTCGTGATATAAGCTAGAATTGATGGCGGCATTCATGAGAATCCGGAAAGTCTAAACCTTGTCTGTGGTATTCCGAGTAGGATTTCGGGATTGAATGACTGTGATGAGCTTCAAACTCGTGATTGTTGGGTGTGATGACAAACGTAAAAGAATTAAGGGATTCTATTCCGACATGATCAAGAACCGACAGATGATTAGTCGTGCTGTGACAGAGCATTTGGACCTTTTTCACTAAGAGGATTGGATGTAGCCATTGACAATGGTGATGCCCTACATACAGCTTGCCATGAAAAGGAGTAAGAAGGATTGGATGAAGGCAGTAGGAAAGCAGAGATTCAAAAGGAGCACAGCATCTTCATACGCCTATCTGAAATTCCCATCGATGATCTACATAAGTATTTCTATCTTTATTTTCAGTTTATTTATTATTATTATTCGAAAACTCCATAACCATTTATTATCCCCCTGACTGAGATTTACAAGATGACCATAGCTTGCTTCATACTAACAATCTCCGTGGGATCGACCCTTACTCACGTAAGGTTTATTACTTGGACGACCCAGTGCACTTGCTGGTTAGTTGTGCGAGGTTGTGAAAAAAGTGCTGAGTTAGTAAATGCGCACACCAAGTTGAATGCCATTATAAGAGATCACAATTTCGTGCACTAAGTTTTTGGCGCCGTTGCCGGGGATTGTTCGAGTTTAGATAATTGACGGTTCATCTTGTTGCTCAGATTAGGTAATTTTCTTCTTGTTTTATTTTCAAAAAATTTTCAAACATCTTTCAAAAAAAATTTTCTCCTTCTGTTTTTGAAAAATTCTTCAGAGTTTTTAAGAATGAATTCTAGAGTTTCATATAACATGTTTTAGCTTGGCTGGCTATTAAGCCATGTCTAATTCCTGGAATTTTGATTGAGGACTTTGAATTCATTACTTCCTTTTTCCTATATGTTTTCAAAAAAAATAAAATAAAATACAAAAAATTAATGAAATCATAAAATCCAAAAATATTTTGTGTTTCTTGTTTGAGTCTTGAGTCAATTTTTAAATTTAGTGTCAATTGCATTTTTCTAAAAATTTATGCATCTATTTTCGAAAATTCATGCATTCATAGTGTTCTTCATGATCTTCAAGTTGTTCTTGGTAAGTCTTCTTATTTGATCTTGATGTTTTCTTATTTTGTGTCTTTTATTATTTTTCATGTGCATCATTGCATTCATATTGTCTAAGCATTAAAGATTTCTAAGTTTGGTGTCTTGCATGTTTTCTTTGCATCAAAATTTTTTTCAAAAATATGTTCTTGATGTTCATCATGATCTTCAAAGTGTTCTTGGTGTTCATCTTGACATTCATAGTGTTCTTGCATGCATCATGAGTTTTGATTCATAATGTTCATGTTGTGAGTCATTTTTGTTGTTTTTCTCTCTCATCATTAAAAATTCAAAAATTATAAAAATATCTTTCCCTTATTTCTCTCAAAATTTCGAAAATTTGAGTTGACTTAGTCAAAAAATTTTAAAATTAGTTAAGTTCTTATAAGTCACGTCAAATTTTCAATTTTAAAAATCTTATCTTTTCAAAATCTTTTTCAAAAATCAAATCTCTTTTACTTTTATCTTATAATTTTTGAAATTTTAAAACTATTTTTCAAAATATTTTTCTTATTTTATTTCAAATTTTCGAAACTTAACTAACAAGTAATGTGATTGATTAAAAAGTTTGAAGTTTGTTACTTTATTGTTAAGAAAGGTTCAATCTTTAACTTCTAGAATCATATCTTTTAGTTTCTTGTTAGTCAAGTAATTAATTTTAATTTTAAAAATTAAATCTTTTCCAACCATATCTTTTTAATCATATCTTTTTATCATATCTTTTTAAATTTTATCTTTTTCAAAAATTTGATTTCAACATATCTTCTTATCTTCTTATCCTTTCAAATTTGATTTTCAAATCTTTTTCAAACTAACCAATTAACTGTTGTTTATTTTTTATCTTTTTCAAAACCACCTAACAACTTTTCTCTCTCTAATTTTTGAAAATACCTCCCTCTTTTTCAAAATTTTTTTAATTAATTAATTGTTTTAAATTTTAATTTCAATTTTATTTCCCCTTTAATTTTCAAAATCATTAACTCCTTTTCAAAAATTATTTTCGAAAACTTCTCTCTCTCATTTTATTCTATTTATTTAATTTTTTTACTAACACTTCTCTTCATCTCAAATCTCTGCCCCTATCCTCACCCTTGTGTTTGGATTATTCATTCTTCTTCCCTCTTATTCCCTTTCTTCTTCTACTAACATAAAGGAATCTCTATACTGTGACATAGAGGATTCTTCTTCCTTTTCTGTTCTCTTCTTTCTCATATGAGCAGGAATAAGGAAAAAAGGCATTCTTGTTGAAGCTGATCCAGAACCTGAAAGGACTCTGAAAAGGAAACTAAGAGAAGCTAAATTACAACAATCCAGAGACAACCTTGCTGAAATTTTCGAACAAGAAAAGGAGATGGCAGCCGAACCTAACAACAATAATGCAAAAAAGATGCTTGGTGATTATACTACACCTACTTCCAAGTTTGATGGAAGAAGCATCTCAATCCCTGCCATTGGAGCAAACAATTTTGAGCTGAAACCTCAATTAGTTGCTCTAATGCAACAAAACTGCAAGTTCCATAGACTTCTATCAGAAGATCCCTACTAGTTTTTAACTGAGTTCTTGCAGATCTGTGAGACTGTTAAGACTAATGGAGTAGATCCTGAAGTTTACAGACTCATGCTTTTCCCTTTTTCTATAAGAGACAGAGCTAGAACATGGTTGGACTCACAACCTAAGGATAGTCTGGACTCTTGGGATAAGCTGGTCACGGCCTTCTTGGCTAAGTTCTTTCCTTCTCAAAAGTTGAGCAAGCTTAGATTGGATGTTCAGACCTTTAAATAAAAAGATGGTGAATCCCTCTATGAAGCTTGGGAAAGATACAAGCAGATGACCAAAAGGTGTCCTTCTCACATGCTTTCAGAATGGACCATTCTGGATATATTCTATTATGGTCTGTCTGAGTTACCAAGATGTCATTGAACTATTCTGCAGGTGGATCCATTTACCTAAAGAAAACGCCTGCAGAAGCTCAAGAACTTATTGACATGGTTGCAAATAATCAATTCATGTATACTTCTGAGAGGAATTCCGGGAATAATGGGACGCCTCAGAGGAAGGGAGTTCTTGAGGTTGATGCTCTGAATGCCATATTGGCTCAGAACAAAATGTTGACCCAACAAGTCAACATGATTTCTCAAAGTCTGAATGGATGGCAAAATGCATCCAACAGTACTAAAGAGGCATCTTCTAAAGAAGAAGCTTATGATCCTGAGAACCCTGCAATAGCAGAGGTAAATTACATGGGTGAACCTTATGGAAACACCTATAATTCATCATGGAGAAATCATCCAAATTTCTCATGGAAGGATCAACAAAAGCCTCGACAAGGCTTTAATAATGGTGGAAGAAATAGGCTCAACAATAGCAACCTTTTTCCATCATCTTCTCAGCAACAGACAGAGAATTCTGAGCAAAATACCTCTAACTTAGCAAATATTGTCTCTGATCTGTCCAAGATCACTCTAAGTTTCATGAGTGAAACAAAGTCCTCCATCAGAAATTTGGAGGCACAAGTGGGCCAGCTGAGTAAGAAAGTCATTGAAACCCCTTCGAGTACTCTCCCAAGCAATACTGAAGAAAATCCAAAAAGAGAGTGCAAGGCCATTGATATAATCAACATGGCCGAACCCAGAGAGGAAGGAGAGGACGTGAATTCCAATGAGGAAGACCTCATGGGACGTCTCTCAAGAAAGAAGGACCTCTTGAGGACCCAAGGGAATCTGAGGCTCATGTAGAGACCATAGAGATCCCATTAAACCTTCTTCTGCCATTCATGAGCTCTGAAGACTATTCTTCCTCTGAAGAGGAAGAAGATGTAGCTGGAGAGTAAGTTGCTCAATATCTAGGAGCCATCATGAAGCTGAATGCCAAGTTGTTTGGTAATGAGACTTGGGAAGGTGAACCTCCCTTGCTCATTGGTGAACTAGATAAATGGGTTCAGCAAACTTTACCTCAAAAGAAACAAGATCCTGGTAAATTCTCAATACCCTGCACCAAAGGCACCATGACCTTTGAAAAAGCTCTGTGTGACCTAGGGTCTGGTATAAAGCTTATGCCATTATCTGTAATGGAGAAGCTGGGGATCATTGAGGTACAACCTGCCATATTCTCATTACAATTGGCAGACAAGTCAGTAAGACAAGCTTATGGATTGGTAGAGGATGTGTTAGTAAAGGTTGAAGGCCTTTACATCCCTGCTGATTTCATAATCTTAGACACTAGGAAGGAGGAGGAGTAATGCATCATCCTTGGAAGACCTTTCCTAGCCATAACAGGAGTTGTGATAGATGTTAACAGAGGAGAATTAGTCCTTCAATTGAATGGGGACTACCTTGTGTTTAAGACTCAAGGGTGTTCTTTTGTATACAAGGGGAAGAAGCATGAAAAGCTTCTCTCAGTACAGAGTCAAACAAATCCCCCACAATCAAGCTCTAAGTTTGGTATTGGGAGGCCATAGCCAAACTCTAAGTTTGGTATTGAATCCCCACATCCAAACTCTAAGTTTGGTGTTGGGAGTCTACAACATTAACCTGATCACCTGTGTGGCTCCATGAGAGCCCACTGTCAAACTATTGACATTAAAGAAGCGCTTATTGGGAGGCAACTCAATTTTTATTTATCTAATTTTAATTTTTTATTTTTTTTATGTTTTATTAGGTTTATGATCATGTGGAGTCACGAAAAAAATACAAAAATTAAAAACAGAATCAAAAACAGCAGAAGAAAAATCACACCCTGGAGGAAGGACTTATTGGCGTTTAAACACCAGTAAGGAGCATCTAGATGGCGTTCAACACCAGAACAGAGCATGGATCTGGCGTTGAACACCAGAAACAAGCAGCATCCTAGCATTTGAATGCCAGGAATACACCCTGAGGAGAGCTGGCGCTAAACGCCAGAAATAAGCATGGAACTGGCGTTCAACGCCAGAAACATGCTGTAATTGGGCGTTGAACGCCCAAAACAAGCATCACTCTGGCGTTTAAACACCAAAATTGCATACAAAGGCATTTTACATGCATAATGGGTGCAGGGATGTAAATCCTTGACACCTTAGGATCTGTGGACCCCACAGGATCATCTCAGGATCTGTGGACCCCACAGGATCCCCACCTATCCCAACTTACCTTCTCTCTTCTTCACAAATTACCTCAATCTCTCTTCCCCATCACCTCTTCACCACTCACATCCATCCATCCTTCCCACCCAAACCCACCCTACATGACCGAAACACAAACATCTCTCCCTCTCCTCCATATCTTCTTCTCCTTCTTCTATTCTTTCTTTTTTTGCTCGAGGGCGAGCAACATTCTAAGTTTGGTATGGTAAAAGCATAGTTTTTTTACTTTTTCATAACCATTGATGGCATCTAAGGCCAGAAAAACCTCAAAAAAAAAAAGAGAAAAGGGAAGACAATTGCTTTCACCTCTGAATCATGTGAGATGGAGAAATTCATCTCAAGGGTCCATAGCTCAGTAATAGAGCATTTGACTGCACATCAAGAGAGCATGAGGAATTTCCTCATCAAGAAATCCCTGAGATACCTCAAGGGATACACTTTCCTCCACAACTATTGGGAGCAACTAAGGATAGGAGCACCAAAATCACTAGGGATTATGCAACAGAGACAAGGAAGAGACATAAAGGAGCTCAAAAAGCACCATTGGTCCTTCAAAAGGCGCTACCCTCACTAAGATGGACTCATTCCTTAACTTCCTTGTTCTTATCTCTCTGTTTTTTGATTTTTATGTTATATGTTTGTCTATGTTTATGTCTTTATTACATGATCATTAGTATTTAGTAACTATGTCTTAAGGCTATGAATAATTCCATGAATCCTTCACCTTTCTTAAATAAAAAATGTTTCTAATTCAAAAGAACAAGAAGTACATGAATTTCAAAATTATCCTTGAATTTAGTTTAATTATATTGATGTGGTGACAATACTTTTTGTTTTCTGAATAAATGCTTGAACAGTGCATAATTTTGATCTAGTTGTTTATGAATGTCAAAATTGTTGGCTCTTGAAAGAATGATGAACAAAGAGAATGTTATTGACAATCTGAAAAATCATGAAAATTGATTCTTGAAGCAAGAAAAAGCAATGAAAAAGCAAAAGCTTGCGGAAAAAAAAAGAAAAAAAGTGGCAAAAAAAATAGAAAGAAAAAGAAAAAGCGAGCAGAAAAAGCCAATAGCCCTTAAAACCAAAAGGCAAGTGTAAAAAAGGATCCAAGGCTTTGAGCATCAATGGATAGGAGGGCTCAAGGAAATAAAATCCAGGCCTAAGCGGCTAAATCAAGCTGTCCCTAACCATGTTCTTGTGTCATGAAGGTCCAAGTGAAAAGCTTGAGACTGAGTGGTTA
>NC_029775.3:31214979-31220464 GCF_000817695.3 Arachis duranensis
CTTGAAAGAATGATGAAAAAGGAGACATGTTACTGAGGATCTGAAAAATCATTAAAATGATTCTTGAAGCAAGAAAAAGCAGTGAAAACAAAAAAAAAATTCGAAAAAAAGAGAAAAAGAAAAAAAAGAAAAAGAAAGAAATAAAGTTGTGATCCAAGGCAACAAGAGTGTGCTTAAGAACCCTGGACACCTCTAATTGGGGACTTTTAGCAAAGCTGAGTCACAATCTGAAAAGGTTCACCCAGTTATGTGTCTATGGCATTTATGTATCTGGTGGTAATACTGGAAAACAAAGTGCTTAGGGCCACGACCAAGACTCATAAAAGTAGATGTGTTCAAGAATCAACATACTTAACTAGGAGAATTAATAACACTATCTGAACTCTGAGTTCCTATAGATGCCAATCATTCTAAACTTCAAAGGATAAAGTGAGATGCCAAACCTGTTCAGAAGTAAAAAGCTACAAGTCCCGCTCATCTAATTAAGACTAATATTCATTGATATTTTAAGATTTATAGTATATTCTCTTCTTTTTATCCTATTTTGATATTCAGTTGCTTGGGGACAAGCAACAATTTAAGTTTGGTGTTGTGATGAGCGGATAATTTATATGCTTTTTGGCATTATTTTTAGGTAGTTTCTGGTAGGATCTAGCTACTTTTAGGGAAGTTTTCATTAGTTTTTATGAAAAAATTACATTTCTGGACTTTACTATGAGTTTGTGTGTTTTTCTGTGATTTCAGGTATTTTCTGGCTGAAATTGAGGGACTTGAGCAAAAATCATATTCAGGCTAACAAAGGACTGCTGATGTTGTTGGATTCTGACCTCTCTATACTCGAAATGGATTTTCTGGAGCTACAAAACTCCAAATGACGCTCTCTTAACGGCGTTGGAAAGTAGACATACAGAGCTTTCCAGCAATATATAATAGTCCATACTTTATTCGAATTTAGATGATGCAAACTGGCATTCAACGCCAGTTTCATGCTACAATCTGGAGTAAAACGCCAGAAACACATCACAAACCAGAGTTAAACGCCAAATAGACGTTACAGCTTGGCGTTTAACCCCAAGAGAAGCCTCTGCACGTGTAAAGCTCAAGCTCAGCCCAAGCACACACCAAAGTAGGCCCCGGAAGTGGATTTCTTCACTTAGACTTATTTCTGTAAACCCTAGTAGCTAGTTTAGTATAAATAGAACTTTTTACTATTATACTAGTGTCTAGTCTTTTGACCACATCTTTGGTCTCAGTTTTAATCAGTTGTTCATCTTAGGAGACTATTGATCACGTTTTGGAGGCTGGCCTCTCACCATGCCTGGACCATCACTTATGTATTTTCAACGGTGGAGTTTCTACACACCATAGATTAAGGTGTGGATCTCTGCTGTACCTCGAGTATTAATGCAATTACTACTATTTTCTATTCAATTCAGCTTATTCTTGTTCTAAGATACCATTCATACTTCAACCTGATGGATGTGATGATCTGTGACACTCATCGTCATCCATCCTTATGAACGCGTCCCTGACAACCACCTCCGTTCTACAAGCGAGAGCTAGAGTGTGTATCTCTTGGATTCCTGTTGCACGACACATGGTTGCCCTCGCCTGACAACCGAGCCTTCTATTCCGTGAGATCAGAGTTTTCGTGGTATAAGCTAGAATCCATTGGCAGCATTCTTGAGAATCCAGAAAGTCTAAACCTTATTTGTGGTATTTCGAGTAGGATTCAGGGATTGAATGATTGTGACGAGCTTCAAACTCGCGAGTGTTGGTCGTAGTGACAGATGCAAAAGAATCACTGGATTCTATTCCGACATGATCGAGAACCGATAGATGATTTGCCGTGCTGTAACAAGCATTTGGACCATTTTCACTGAGAGGATGGGAAGTAGCCATTGACAATGGTGATGCCCTACATACAACTTGCCATGGAAAGAAGTATGAAGGATTGGATGAAAGCAGTAGGAAAGCAGAGATTCAGAAGGGATAAGCATCTCTATACACTTATCTGAAATTCTCACCAATGAATTACATAAGTATCTCTATCTTTATTTTATGCTTTATTTATCTTTATATTTTCGAAAACCATTATAACCATGTGAATCCGCCTAACTAAGATTTACAAGATAACCATAGCTTGCTTCATACCAACAATCTCTGTGGGATCGACCCTTACTCACGTAAAGTATTACTTGGACGACCCAGTGCACTTGCTGGTTAGTTGTGCAGAATTGTGACAAAGTATGATTCACGTTTGAGAGCACCAAGTCTATTGGCGCCATTGTTGATGATCACACTTTCGTGCACCAGTTACCATGGTGGGGTATCTCCCACCAAGTACTGCTATTTAGAGTCCTTAAGTTGGACCTTATTGAGAAGCTCTAACAATGCTTGGGTCTCCATATTCTCCATTGATTGCACCAAGCTTTAGTGGAGTGTCCAACAAGCCATGAGCTCCCAACAAGAAAAACAAAAAGCAACCAAGAAAAACATATCCACAATATTAACATATTCACAATAGCAACCAAAAAGCAAGATATTCACATACTAGCAAAGAAGAAACAAGCTATTTACATATTAACATATTTACAAAAGCCAAAAACAAGCAAGCAACACATGCACAATCAACCAAAAACAAGCAATTTATAATATTCACATATGCACAATAGCCAAAAACATATACCATTGCAACTCCCCGGCAACGGCGCCAAATTTGATAAGAGAGAATTATTGTTAGTCTAGATTTTCACAAAATAGAATTTCATCGTTGAAAGTATAGTCTAGACCAACAATTAATTTCCAAGATCAAATAATAAGTCCAATACAAAATATAAACCGAGAGTATTAACCTCGGGTCGTTCTCCCTAGGACGCAATTGAAGTGTTAGTTCTTCTGGTTGATAGGGCAAGAAGGGGGTTTTCAAGCAAGAAATGAAAGATTGAAAGAACTTTAAGAAAAAAAAGAAAAAAGAGATAATCAAAATTGATATTAAAGCAAGTAAAAAGGAAGCAAGATCAAAACTAGTGAAAATGCTATAAAAAGAGCCTTGACTTGGGAAAGAGGATCCAAGGAATCCTATCATCGCCATAACCACAACTATGTGAATTATCATGAGTCGATCTTGCCTAGTCAACCCCAACCATCGAGGAGTAAGTCAAGCAAGAATAATTGACTTTAATCCCTAAGTCCTAACTAACTTACCAAACTAGTTGATAAAAGGCTAACATCAATAGAAACAAGAATCAACTAACTAGCCAATAACTACCACTAAATGTCAGACATTATGACTCTAGTATCATAGGAGCTCAAACCACAAGAGAAAATCTACTCAAAATCTAAAGTTGGCATTTTCACAAACACCTTGTGTGCATAAAAGCAAAACATGGGAAATTACAAGGTAAATGATAAAACTATAACCAACTATCGACAAAACCAAATGTAAACAAGCAATCAAACATAAAGGAGGCATGAAACAGAAGATTCATTGATCAAAACTTCAAGAAACACAATTGTAATATGAACAAAGTAACTTGAACCAAAGGGAATTGAAGGTAAAAGTGCTTTAATTAAAGAGGAAATTAAGAGTACTTACAATTAGAGAAGTAAAATAAAAGATCAAGGCTTGCTATAAAATGCTACAAGAAAACTACATAAATCCTAGGAGAGCTCTCTATTCAACACTACTCCTACTCCTAATACTATGAAAAACTATCTAAAGTTGTGCTCCAATGTGTCCCCCCTTGATAAGTGATGAAGTCTCCTTTATATAGCACTCCAATTCAGCAATTCAGCCTTCCAAAAATGAGCCAAGGGCCTCTGAATTCGTGCAGCATGTGTTTCATTAATGCAACCATGTGCAGGGACCTGTGCGGATGCACAGATGTGTGCGTCCACACACTCGGCTGAAAATTGACCTGTGCGTACGCACAGGTGCTTATGCGCACACACACATGGAAATTCTCGCTTGTGCGTACGCACGCAAGGTTGTGCGCACGCACACTTTGCTGTGTGTGCTTTTCCTTGTTTTCTTGATGCTTTCTCCTTTGTACATACTTTCCTCCACTTTTGGCCAACCATTCTTGCCTTCAAGGCCTGAAATCACTCACAAACCATATTATGGCATCGAATGGAAAAAATGTGGAATTAATTCGCTCTATTAAAGCACAAAATTGCATGTTTTCACATTTAGAATCAAATAAGGGATCAAACACAAAAGTATGCTATTTAGGGGCTTAACTGTGAGTTCATATGCTAGAATCCATTCAAATCAAGGCAAAATGTATCGGAAAATATGGACTCATTGATGAGCGGATAATTTATACGCTTTTTGGCATTGTTTTTAGTGTGTTTTTAGTATGATCTAGTTAGTTTTTAGTATATTTTTATTAGTTTTTAGTTAAAATTCACCTTTCTGGACTTTACTATGAGTTTGTGTATTTTTCTGTGATTTCAGGTATTTTCTGGCTGAAATTGAGGGCCCTGAGCAAAAATCTGATTCAGAGACTGAAAAGGACTGCAGATGCTGTTGGATTTTGACCTCCCTGCACTCGAAGTGGATTTTCTGGAGCTACAGAAGCCCAATTGGCGCGCTCTCAACGGCATTGGAAAGTAGACATCCTGGGCTTTCCAGAAATGTATAATAGTCCATACTTTGCCCAAGATTTGATGGCCCAAACTGGCGTGGCAAATCAGCCTCAGAATTTCCAGCGTTTAACGCTGGAACTGGCATAAAAATTGGAGTTAAACGCCCAAACTAGCATGAAAATTGGCGTTTAACTCCAGAAAAGATCTCTACACATGAAAGCTTCAATGCTCAGCCCAAGCACACACTAAGTGGACCCAGAAGTGGATTTTTACGTCATTTACTCATTTCTGTATACCCTAGGTTACTAGTTCACTATTAATAGGATCTTTTGACATTGTATCTATACCTCATGACACTTTACACGTTTCTTTGTGTAATTCCCACGGCATGAGTCTCTAAACCCCATGGTTGGGGGTGAGGAGCTCTGCTGTGTCTTGATGGATTAATGCAATTACTACTGTTTTTCATTCAATCATGCTTGCTTCGAGCTTCAAACTCCTGAGGGCGGGGCGTTAGTGACAGATGCAAAAGAATCACTGGATTCTATTCCGGCCTGATTGAGAACCGACAGATGGATAGCCGTGCCGTGACAGGGTGCGTTGAACATTTCCACTGATGGGAGGTAGCCACTGACAACGGTGAAACCCTTGCATACAGCTTGCCATGGAAGGAGCCTTGCGTGCTTGAAGAAGAAGACAGTAGGAAAGCAGAGATTCAGAAGATGGAGCATCTCCAAAACCTCAACCTATTCTCTATTACTGCAGAATAAGTAATTATTTCATGTTCTTTGACTCTTCACAATCAATCCTGATAATTATTGATATCCTGACTAAGATTTACAAGATAACCATAGCTTGCTTCAAGCCGACAATCTCCGTGGGATCGACCCTTACT
>NC_029775.3:31220478-31222216 GCF_000817695.3 Arachis duranensis
TGGGATCGACCCTTACTCACGTAAGGTATTACTTGGACGACCCAGTGCACTTGCTGGTTAGTTGTGCGGAATTGCAAAAGTGTGATTGCAATTTCATGCACCAAGTTTTTGGTGCCGTTGCCGGGGATTGTTCGAGATTGGACAACTGACGGCTTATCTTGTTGCTTAGATTAGGATTGTTTTATTTTAGTTGGTTTAGAGTCTTTTAGTTGAGTCTAGTTTCATATTTTAAGTTTGGTGTCAATTTCATGCTTTTGTTTTTCTTTTAAATTTCGAATTTGCATGTCTTTAGTCCCTTTTTGATCCGTAAAAATTCTAAGTTTGGCGTCCTCTTTGTGTTTTTCCCTTAAAATTTTCGAAAAATTAGTGTTTGATTTTCTAAAAATTTTAAGTTTGGTGTCATTTTGTTGTTTTTCTCTCTCCTCATTTCAAAAATCAAATCTTTTTCATAAAAATTTTTCAATCATATCTTTCTAATTGCTAATCTCAAAATCTTTTTAATTAACTAATTGATTCAGTTTTCAATTTGTTTTGATCTTATTTTCTTTTAATTTTCGAAATTTTTTATTTTATTTTCCCTTTGTTTTTATTTTATTTTTCGGTTAATTCAAAAAAAATATATATTTTTATCTACTTGCAATGCTGTAAAAGATCAAGCTAAGAGGTGGTTGAATAACCAACCTACAGCAAGCATAAAGACATGGAAACAGTTATCAGACAAATTCCTGAATCACTTTTACCCTCCAAAGAGGATGACACAGCTAAGGCTGGACATCCAAGGCTTTAAACAAGAGGATAATGAATCCCTTTATAATGCCTGGGAGAGGTATAGAGGTATGCTAAGAAAATGCCCCTCTGAAATGTTTTCATAGTGGGTACAATTAGACATCTTCTACTATGGGCTTACAGAAAAAGCTCAGATGTCTTTAGACCACTCAGCTGGTGGATCTATACACATGAGGAAGACAATTGAAGAAGCTCAAGAGCTCATAGACACTGTTGCTAGAAACCAATATTTGTACTCTAGCAATGAGTTCTCCCCAAAAGAGGAAGTCAGGGCAGTAACCACTGATCCTAATCCTCAAGAACAGATGATTGAGCTTAGTCAACAATTGCTCCTGATGACAGAATAGTTAGCAGAATTTGAAGAGATGCTCCATGAAACTAAAGTTGCTAACAAGAACATAGAACTGCAATTGAATCAAGCAAAACAGCAAATATCTAAACAGATAACAGAGGAATGCCAAGCAGTTCAACTGAGGAGTGGGAAGACACTGAATACCACCACTCAAAAGAGCAAAAAGCCAAACAAGGAACAAATTACAGAGGATAACCAAACCACTGTTCAAAATCCCTCTGAGGACAGTAAGAGCCCAGAGAGGAATGCTGTTGGCGTTCAAACGCCAGAAAAGGAGGGAAAGCTGGCGTTAAACGCCCATTCCCTGCCCAGTTCTGGCGTTCAAACGCCAGAAAAGGGGGAAAAGTTGGCGTTAAACGCCCATTTTTCACCCAATCCTGGCGTTCAGACGCCAAGGGAGGATCAGACACCTGAGAGTGCTGACAGTAATTCCCCTAACAAGGCTTCTTTAACCACTTCTGTAAGGACTAAACCTGCAGCATCTAAGGTTGAAGAATATAAAGCCAAGATGCCTTATCCTCAAAAACTCCGCCAAGCGGAACAGGATAAGCAATTTGCCCGCTTTGCAGACTATCTAAGGACTCTTGAAATAAAGATTCC
>NC_029775.3:31224164-31224598 GCF_000817695.3 Arachis duranensis
GAGATTGAGTTGTTTGATGTATGGGGAATTGACTTTATGGGTCCATTCCCACCATCATACTCAAACACTTACATTCTGGTGGTAGTGGACTATGTATCTAAGTGGGTAGAAGCAATTGCTATACCCACTAATGATACCAAGACCGTGCTGAAATTCCTCCAGAAACACATCTTCAGCAGGTTTGGTGTTCCCAGAGTACTAATCAGTGACGGGGGCACTCATTTCTGCAATAGACAGCTATACTTTGCTATGGTCCGATATGGAATTAGCCACAAAGTGGCAACTCCGTATCATCCACAGACAAATGGACAAGCTGAAGTCTCTAACAGAGAGCTAAAAAGAATCCTAAAACGGACTGTAATAGCCCGAAGAAAGGATTGGGCAAAGAGCTTGGATGATGCTCTGTGGGCATACAGAACAGCATTCAAGACTCC
>NC_029775.3:31224689-31224915 GCF_000817695.3 Arachis duranensis
GAACTGGAACATAAAGCCTACTGGGCAACCAGATTCCTAAACCTGGATGCTAAGTTAGCTGGTGAAAAAAGATTACTCCAGCTAAATGAGCTAGATGAATTTAGACTCAGTGCCTTTGAAAATGCAAAAATTTATAAGGAAAAGGCAAAGAAGTGGCATGACAAGAAGTTGTCATCCAGAGTCTTTGAGCCAGGACAAAAAGATCTGCTCTTCAACTCTAGGCTCA
>NC_029775.3:31226765-31227294 GCF_000817695.3 Arachis duranensis
ATCAAGAGAGCAGTGATGATTCATTGCATTATGCTTGGAAAAGAAGTGGAGGTTCATCATGTGATTGCTTGTGAGATTTACATAATTGCAAACAAGAATTCCACTGAAGCCAAACTGGCTTACCCAAGCTTAATCTCTTTGCTATGCAAATTGGCTTACCCAAGCTTGATCTCCTTGCTCTGTAAAGAGGCTGGGGTAAAGATGGGAGTAGATGAATTCATACCCATTGAACATCCAATCACCAAGAAGTCAATGGAGGGACAAATGCAAGACAACTCTATCAAGAGGAGGGCGCAGGAATTCCTCCCTGAATTCCCAAAAATTGACTACTGGGCCAGCCTAGAAGCATCTAGCACCAAGTTGCAAGAGACTATGGAGCAACTTAAGGAAGAACAACAGAATCAGAACTGCATGCTCTGCAAATTGCTGAAGGAACAAGAGAAGCAGGGGCGTGAACTTCAAGAACTGAAACGCCAAAAATTCTCCTCTCAATTTGAGGGAGCATCCACTTCTCAAAATCAAGGTTGTT
>NC_029775.3:31227557-31228322 GCF_000817695.3 Arachis duranensis
TACAGGATTTCAAAATTTATCATTGAAACTAGTTGAATTAGTTTGATGTGGTGACAATACTTTTTGTTTTCTGAATGAATGCTTGAACAGTGCATATGTCTTTTGAATTTGTTGTTTTGAGAATGTTAAAATTATTGGCTCTTGAAAGAATGAGGAAAAAGAGAACTGTTATTGAGGATCTAAAAAAATCATCAGATTGATTCTTGAAGCAAGAAAAAGCAGTGAATACAAAAAAAAATTTCAAAAAAAAAAGAAGAGAGAAAGAAAAAGAAAGAAAAAAAGTTGTGACCCAAGGCAAAAAGAGTGTGCTTAAGAACCCTGGACACCTCTAATTGGGGACTCTAGCAAAGCTGAGTCACAATCTGAAAAGGTTCACCCAATTATGTGTCTGTGGCATGTATGTATCCGGTGGTAATACTGGAAGACAGAGTGCTTTGGGCCACAGCCAAGACTCATACACTAGCTATGATCAAGAATCACTATACTTAACTAGGAGAATCAATAACACTATCTGAGTTCTGAGTTCCTATAGAGGCCAATCATTCTGAACTGCAAAGGATAAAGTGAGATGCCAAAACTGTTCGGAAGCAAAAAGCTACTGGTCCCACTCATCTAATTGGAGCTATGTTTCCCTGATATTTTGGAGTCTATAGTATATTCTCTTCTTTTTATCCTATTTTGATTTTCAGTTGCTTGGGGACAAGCAACAATTTAAGTTTGGTGTTGTGATGAGCGGATAATTTATACGCTTTTTGGCATTGTTTT
>NC_029775.3:31229371-31268615 GCF_000817695.3 Arachis duranensis
ATTACTTGGACGACCCAGTGCACTTGCTGGTTAGTTGTGCGGAATTGCAAAAGTGTGATTGCAATTTCGTGCACCACTCATCAAAGGCATATAGATGTAGTGCTATCTATTGATTCTCTTGTCACTTCCACAAGGAACATAAAGAAATGTGGTCCTTAAATCTTTGATTGTCCGATTCTTTTACTTTTTCTAGGTTTAATATTTTTAACGGGTTTATTTTTTACATTATCTTCTATTTCTAAGTGAATTTTATTTTTAGATCTTGGAGTTGAATTAAATCTATCTTCTAAAAAAATTATATCTCTTGATTCGATAATTGTATTAGTAGAATATTATTCATTAGATTCAATAACTATAAACCTATAAGCTTTATTTTTCTCAGCATATCCTAAGAAAATACATTATATACCTCTTTTTCTTAATTTCTTTCTTTTAGGTTCAGAAACTTTTACTATTGCTCTACAACTCCAAACTTTAAGATATTTAAGAATAGGTTTTTTATTCTTCTAAAGTTTATATGGAGTTATTTTATTTCTCTTATTAGAAATTCTGTTTAAAATATAATAGGTAGTTAACATAGCCTCACACCAATAACCTTTTGCTAGACCAGAATAAGATAGCATGGCATTAACCATTTCTTCCAGTACCCTATTTTTTCTTTCAGCAATACCAGAGTCTATCCATCATGACCCAATGTCTTCATTCATGTTGATTTCAGAAATAATAATAATAAGAATATCTTTTATTGCTGTGTCATTCTTTTCTTCTTTTTTAAGAAGCGACATTCTTTCTTAAAATGTCCTATTCTTCCACTATGAAAACAATTTCTTTTCTTTATATTCTTTCTGATATCACCATTGTTACTTTGAGATTTATTAAAATCTCGGTATCTTTTCTTGTTGGACTTGTTGAATTTTTCATCCTCCATTACATGAAGATTAGCATGAGTATTTTGTTCTTTATTATCGTCTTGTTTACGATACTCTTTTTCAACACGACGGTGATTACTTAATTGCTCAAGAGAAACATCATCCTTTCTGTATTTTAGAGTTCTTTTGAATTTTTTCCATGATGGAGAAGGTTTGTCAATAATTGAAGAAACAATAATAGTATCATCTATGTGCATGTTATGTTGCTTAAAATTATTTATAATATGCTCAATTTCATGCAATTGTTTCATAACAGATCTACCATCAACCATCTTATAATTATTAAAGCAAGTGACAAAAAATTTCTAATTTGTTGCTTCCTCGACCATATATTTTGCCTCTAATTTGTCCCATAGTTCTTTTGCACTCCCAACATGTTGATAGATATCAAATAGTGCTATGTGCCTGATGCAAATATAGTCATCGTTGTGCCATTTTTGCCTGGCTTAGATTTCTGCAATGGCCTCCCCTTCAACTTCTGGAGGTCTTGGTATGGTAAGAACATATACCACTTTTAATGTTGTGAGAAGGAAGTGCATCTTTTTTTGCCATCGTATGAAATTTTTACCATCAAATCTTTCTAACTTGACAAAATCTGAGGTCATCTCCTTAATTGATGCAATGGCTATTTTTGTTTTATTGGTGAATAATTTAAGCCTAAAGATTGTGAATTATTAGAGAAAAAAAAGTGAATCAAATAGCTCAACTTTTCAAGGCGTGTGTTAAACACACTTTTCTTTAGGCTTAATTCTGCCCTACCAATGTACAATGGTGTGCGAAATAGGTTACTGGCGAATTTTTGGCAGGATACAATTGATGAGTCACTATTTTATGACTTATTTTGGATCGAATCAAGTGGATTTTATTAACTTTTCTCACACTTATCCATATAATTTGCATGTTTTTAAGTTTCCTTCTAAATTTTGTGCTATGATTGAAAACATGCTTCCTAGACCTTTAAATTACTAATTTTTAATCCTCTTTAATTATCATTCGATGCCGTGATATGTGCGTTAAGTGATTTCAGGGTTATAGGGCAGGAATGGCTTAGAGGATGGAAAGAAAGCATGCAAAAGTGGAAGGAACACAAAAAATTAAAGATTTGAGAAGCTGGTGTCCACATGTACGCATGGCTGAAGCATGTGTGTGACCAGAAGCAGCGTCCACCTGATGCATACGCGTGACAAGCATCACGTGTCTTAGTAAAGGAAATTCACTGGAGGCGATTTCTGGGCTACTTTTGACCCAGTTTCAGGCCCGAAAAGAAAGACAAGAGACTGCGGAGTGGAGCTGCAAAGGGGATTCATTCATTCACACACATTAGTTTTAGTTAGATGTAAGATTCTAGAGAGAGGGGTTCTCTCATCTCTCTAGGTTTAGGGTTTTTTTCAAGTTCCTCTTTTAATTTCTTGTTATTACCTATTTGCTTTCTTATTTTTATATGTTGTTTCCTTTACCTTGTTATTTTATTGTTCATGACTCTTTGTTGATTCCAATTTCCTTTTAATGCACTTGAGGTATTTTATGTTTATTGTCGCTTTCTTTAATTTGTTGTTATTGCTTCCTCGCAATTGCTAATCTTAAATCTAACTATCTCTTGTTAATTTTCTATATTTTTATTTTGTACCTTCCAAGTGTTTGATAAAATGCTTAGTTGGATTTTAAAATAGATTTTTATGTTCTTGGCTTGGATTGAATAATTTGGAGACTCTTGAATTGTCAACGTCTCTTGTTGATTGGTGATTGAAAGTTGCTAGTTGGCTTAAGCTTCACTAAATCTAGTTTTTTATTAGGATTTGTAAACTTAAGTTGATTTTACTCACTTGATTTTCTTTCAATTGTTAGTGGTTAACTAAGTGAGAGCAAAAGACAATTACCATCACAATGACGATGATAATGAGGATAGAAATTCCAATTATTATCCCTTGCTAGGACTTTTCTTAGTTTTTAGTTTATTTTCTTGTTATTTACATTGCTTGTTCATCATTCAAAAACTCCAAAAATACTTTCCGATAACCAATAATAATTACACTTCCCTGCAATTCCTTTGAGAGATGATCCGAGGTTTAAATACTTTGGTGATTTTTATTGGTTTGCATTGTGACAAACAAATTAAACATTGATCGAGGATTGTTTGTCGGTTTAGAGCTATACTTGCAACACGATTTTATTGAGAAATTCTTTACCGACATTTATCCTCCGTCAAGTTTTTGGCGCTGTTGGTGGGGAGATACAAATATGTGCCTTATTATTGGTTATTGTAGATATTATGAATATATTTGCTTTTTGCTTCTTTGTTAGTTCTTACTAGTTTTAGGAGTTCATTTTCATTATTTCTTATTAGCTTTAGATTTTATTTTGTCTTTTCACCAAGAATTCTCACCCCTTTAGCTATGAGTGTGGTTACAACTATGTTATAGAAAATGAGAACTACAATGAAGGCTTGCATCAAGGACGGAAGAATCAAAGGTAGGAGGAGCCATATGCTTATGATCAACCTTTATGGCAACAACCTCCATCAATGTACTATGAGCAAGAGCCATTTTAAGATGCATATCAATCCGATGGCTATGGTGGACCTCCATGTGATTATCAACAACCTCCACCATATGCCTATGAACCTTCTCTAGAACATAGCCTTCAACCATACTCATAAGCCTCATACCACCAAACACCTTCATATGATCCTAATCCTTATCCACCATACTAACCACCATATGAGCCATACTTAGAACCACAATAATTCCAATACCCATACTCCCAAGAACCACCTCAATATACATCATCTCCATATCCTTATTAAGATGAACTACCTTCCTATCATGACACTCCAATGAACCCTCATATCTACTCCAATCTTCAATGGATGACACCCTTAGTCTTATTCTTCAAGGGCAAAGAGAGATGCAAAGGACGACACTAGACTTCATGGCTACCTTGACTGAGGTAGTAAATAATTTAACCTCCCTATACTCGGGCACTCAAAGTACCCACATGGCCGCATATGGAGAATCTAATGAGGAGTGTAACATAAAGGAGAGATTAGAAACTCCGATGAAAAATGAGGAATGTGACTTTGTATTAGAATAATTGGAGGAAGTCGTAATTGTTGAAGAGGAAGAGGTGGTTAGAGACTTAGGAGATGCTGAACCTCCATGGTAATCTAAAGTTATAGATTATCCCTCCAAGAAGCTTGAAATTGATGTTGAGGAGGATAGTACACAACCTCCAAGGCATGTTCCCTATGAAGAATTGGAAGAAATAGAGCAAGAAGCAAGTCCTCCTAATGATGAATTTGCATCTGCAATCGAACTCCTTGAGTTTGAGGAATCTTCTCCAAATGAGTTTGAGAATGATGTTGAGGTAGACTTTTCCCAACCTCCGTTTTATGATTTTAGTGACGGAGAAGAATTGAGGGAACTTATTGAGAAAATGATTGAAATTGAAGCATTTTGTCAAGAGGTGGAAGTCCTTCGAAAAGGATGGACACGAGTGGAATTTCTTTTGTCACGATCATTGGAGACTTCTCTACCTATGTCACCAATTAATCTTTCATTTGAGTGGGTAAAACTTATTTCTCTCAGCTTCATTGTCCCACTTGAGTATGTTATGCTTCAAATGGATGGTCAACTTACGAGGCTTTGTGGAATAAATGATAAACCACTATTCTATGGCTTATTTTGTATTGAATTGAGTGCATTTTATCAACTATTCTTACACTTAATCATATAAATTGCATGATTTTATAAATCCTTCCGAATTTGTGCTATGATTGAAAACATGCTTCTTTGGCCATAAAATTACAAATTTTTAATCTTCTCTTATTACCATTTGATGCCTTGATATGTGTTTAAGTGATTTCAGAGTTTATAGGGCAGGAATGACTTAGAAGATGGAAAGGAAGCATGCAAAAGTGGAAGGAACACAAGAAATTGAAGTTTTGAGAAACTGGTGTCCACGCATACACAAGGCTGAAGCGTACGCGTGACCAAGCCATAACCAAATGACGCGCACGCGTAGCTGATGCCTACGCGTGGCCAGGTGCAAGGTTCAACGACTCGTACATGTGGCTAACGCGTATGCGTGACGAGGGTCACGTGCCTCAGTAAAGTGAATTTGCTGGGGGCGATTTCTGCGCTGTTTTTGACCCAGTTTTCAGGCCCAAAAATGAAGATAAGAGCTGGGGAGTAGAGCTGGGCTGAGGAATCATTCATTCATTCACACACTTTAGGTCTAGATGTAGAATTCTAAAGAGAGAGGCTCTCTCCTCTCTCTAGGTTTTAGGGTTTCTTCTTTCAATTTCTTCTTAGATTTAGATTTAATTCTTATTTTCATTTACATTTCCTTGCAACCTATTGTTCCTTCACTTTTGACCTTTAATTCTACTTGTAATTTCCTTCATTTTGTTACCTTTATGCTATGCACTCTTGCTACTCTTGATCTTTATTAATGCAATTTGTATTTTTATGTTATTAATGCTTTCTTTAATTGTCGATTATTAATTCGTTGCAATTGTTAGACTTAGATTTTAGATTCTCTTATTAATTTTTTATGCTTTTATTTTGTGCCTTTCAAGTGTTTGATAGAATGCTTAGTTGGATTTTAAAATAGTTTTTGTGTTCTTGGTTTGGATTGAGTAATTTGGAGACTCTTGAATTGTCAAAGCCTCTTGTTGATTGGTGATTGAAAGTTGCTAGTTGACTTGAGCTTCACTAAATTTAGTCTTTAATTAGGACTTGTGAGCTTAAGTTAATTTTGCTCACTTGACTTTCCTTCATTTGCTAGAGGATAAATAAGTGAAAGCAATTTATAGTTACCATCACAATTGATTATGATAATGAGGATAGGAATTCTAATTCTCAACCCTTGCTACGACTCTTCTAAGTTGTTGGTTTATTTTCTCGTTATTTACATTACTTGTCTCTTATTACAAAAATCCCAAAAATACTTTTCCACAACCAATAATAAACACACTTCCCTGCAATTCCTTGAGAGACAACCCGAGGTTTATGTAAGACCCAGAATCTTTGAAAAATCTTTTTATGATAAAGTATCAAATTATATAGTTATTTATAGCCTTAATTTTAGAAACTATTTTATTAAAGATAATTAAGGCAAGTTTTGATTTATTGAATTTGAGATAAGTTATGATTAATATCCAATTTTATAATTATTGGATTATTTTCTATATTTAAATTATAAAGTTGGTAGTTGTGAAATAATAAGGATTTTTATATGATTTTGGACTAAATAATTAATATTTTAGAATATTGATACTACTGTTTTGAGAAAATAAAGGATTTAATTATATTACTTCTAATTATTTGATTTGGACCTTTTATTGAAAATAATTTGTAAAATTGATGAGCAACAGTATTTTCTACATACAATTAGTGTTGGATTTAATTTGAGTTTCAATTACTGAATTATCTCTACTCTTATTTGAAATTACCAATTACCCCTAACCCTAATTTTCAAAATGAGGAAACCCTAACTCAGTGACCTGTACCCGACCCGGTTCCCTCCACCCACACTTAACAGCAGCAGCAGACCCTTACTTCCTTTCATCCTCTTCAACAAAAAATAGCCGCACCCCACTTGTTTCCCTTTCACCCTCTCATTCACAGAAACATGGAAAGAAGAAACGGAAGGGGGGAGGGGAAGAAAGAGCCGTGCCAGGAGAACAGAGAAGAGGAGACCGATCTACTGCCGTTGGAGCCACATCGTCATGTCCTTCACTGTCACCGCCGCTAGAGCCACCACGAAGGAGAGCGAGAGGTAGAGAGCTCGTGGTGGGGGAAGGGTCAGGCACCGCCATGTTGCGTGAAGCTATCCTCGCCGTTCCTACCGCTATCAGCGCCGTCGACGCTCCGACCATTATCGTCGTTGAGGGAGCCCGCCAGAGTTACTGGAGGCTGCCACCACTCAATCTAGTCCTGTGTTGAGTTACGCCGGTAACCCTTGTCACCGAAAACGTCCCTACTGCTGCGTCGCCAGAGTTCTAGCCGCTGGAAGATCTCGCTGCCGCTGTGGTTGTAGTCCACTGTATGGCCACTAGAGAAAATTGCCTTGGCCGCTGAAACCACACCCGGTAAAGGTCCTTGCAGTCGGTTCTCATTCTTTCCTGTTCCTGGGTTTTTATGGTCATGACGTTGTTGTGTAGTTACGGTTGTCGTGGTCAAAATTCGTCTTTGCTGCCGCTTGAGGTGGCTGCCGGGCTGCCGCTAAACCGGTTTGGAGACTGTCACTATTCCGGTTCAGTCGTTCCTTCTTCGGTTCGGGAAGCGTTTTTTATTTGAAAGTGCTTTAGTTACTATTCTGTTATCATACACTAAGGTTTGTGGCGTCAATTATTATAAGATTGAGGTTCGGTTGTTGTATGTTGTGATTAGAGTTGTTGAAATTGTGGAGGAAGTAAGTGGAGCCGAGTTGTTGGTTGCCGTCATTTGTGGTTGAGGCGGAAAGGACTCTTTGAGACGTTTGGGTTATGGATTTGTGATGAGGTATGGGCACTTTTCGAAAACTATATTTTATATTGGAATTATTACTTATGGATACTGATGTGAGAAAATATGTATTTCATGATTGTATCGGCCTTATGTATTATTTGATTGTCTCGAAAGATTATGAATGTTTGTTTGGCTGAATTTGTTGTGTGGCTTTGTGAAATGGAATGTTTGAAGTTGATTCTTTAAAGAGTTGAAATTTGAGTTTAATCCGTTGGGGGTTGATTTGAGCTTAGTTGACTCTCTTGATATGATGATATGAAAAGTCGAATGTACCTTTGAATTCAGCCTGGTTTACTTTAATTGACTTGGTTTTGGACAAATGATTTGTTACTGAACCGTTTCTTTAAAGCTTTGAAAATGAGTTAAATCGGTTGATATTGATTTGATTTTGAAACAGTTTTCTTAAGATATGAAAATGAGATTATTGTTGGATTTAGCTTGCTTTTGAATTGATTTCTAGTTTTGAGCTGTTAAAAAAGATTGTGGAATGGTTTAGTTGGGACCCAAATGGGGTGGCAAAGTCTAAGTTTTAGGGGAGATGCTGCCGAAATTTCTATAAAATCTGAGTCTTTATTTGAAATGTTGTCTGGGAAAATTACGAGTTTAATGCCTTTCCTATTTACTTGGAGGATTGTGAATTCAGGGCTTCTTTTATTATTTTTACTTAGAACAATTATGAAAGCGATGAAGCTACGCTTTGGAAGAATTATTGAAAAGAGAATTATGATTCTCCTTATTTTCCAAGATAAAAATAGTATGTCCTTGGGTGCAAGTCATTCAAAAGAGGATTTTGCTTGAGGCTATTTTAAATGCTAAAATAGGTTTATGTTTTTCTCTATTAAACATAAAGATTGCCCCTTGGAAGAGTTTTCGTGATTTTAAAAGGATTTGGATTTCGATTGATGAACGTTATTATTCTGACGTTTTAAATAAGCTTCAGAGTATCTTTTGAACCCTAGTTTAACACAACAAAAATGATTCTCTTGGTAGTTTGAAACGCTTCAGATTTAATCATGGAATTGAAGCCGATTTTATTTAAGTAAAGGAAATGGCTTTGAAAGGAGTAATTGATTACATGGCTTAGTTTGGCTTAGATCCTATTTTATTACTTAAACCAGAAAGCCAAGGTTTTAATGATTTAAAGAGAATTTGACAGAATGAGTTATGTTATTCTCCCCCAAAGACTTGAGACTCTGCCGAGAAACTTTTGTTATAAAATTCCATTGTTGGATGGATAATTTTGAATGTTTCAAAATGAATCTTTAACTTGCCATGGTTATGGAAGTTTTAGAAAGAGGATGCCGAGAGTGGCATTGCTTTTAAAAAGGGGAAACTTACTTTGAGTAAAAGTGGCTTATGAGGCTGAGATGATTTGAGAAATGAGATCTTTAAAGCCAAGGCTAAAAAAAGTTGAAATTTGATTTCAAAGTGAATGACTTGAGAAAAGTGATTTATGGCTTAAATGCCGATTTATGAATCTGATGATGTTGAATGGTGGAAGTGCTATTTTGTTATGAGCCAAAATGGCTGTGTATGCTATTGAACTATGACTGATTGCCGAATGAGTTGTGGGCCGTATGGCTGATTATGAATTATGAGTTTAATCTGAAGGGCTATATTTATTGATAAATTGGCTGGTTCTGGATTGAACCGGGTGCCGGATGGCTGAGATGAATGTTGTATGTGAGTATGCTTGTGTTTTCTCTCTGGTTGTAAGGGTGACAGGGCACCGATACCCTCTATTAGCGACAGGGCGTAGATACCCTCTAATGGCGACAGGGTACAGATACCCTCTAATGGAGACATGGCACGTATTCCCTCTAATGATATTGATGTGTAACAGAGAGAGTGTGCCCGTGTTAGCTACCAGACACGTCGGGTTGGTTTGGTAACCGACAGATGATATCATCAGCCACTAGGACATGCAGGCATCATATGCATCTATGTGACATTGTTTGGGTGTGCATATTGTACTTGGTTTGCCTTTGTGATTAACTGCTAATTGTTCTACTTGCTGTAATTGTTTGTTTGTGCTTGAACCTTACTATTTGTGTTTACGACTGAGACTCTGTTGGATTATGGTGACTAGTTGATGGTTGGAGTGTTTGGGCCTAGGGCCGTGTCGAATTGAGATGGACCGATGGTTGCTTTCGATTTTGTGTTTCTGGTTTGGAAAAATATGAAAGGCTATTTTGGTTCAGTATAGATAAACCTTTTTAAAAGGCTTTTGAATCTTATTTTAAATGAACAGTTTCAGATTTCTCTTTTATTGTAACCTGTTGTTTTTTAAAAGAGGCATAAGATGGTTATTAATCATTGGTATGGTTTATCTTCACGTATCCTATTACAGTAATTCCCAAAAATCCTCTACTGAGAACCCTTTCAAAGATGATGTTCTCACCCACCTACATTTTTCCCCTTTCAGGATATGGGCACAGAAGTCATGAAGAGTTTGTTTAGTTGTTGTTGAAATGCTCTGTATTGCTTTAGATTATACCCTCGCCTTTATCTTTGATGAACGAATTTTTGTGTGGTCTAGAATTTCACAAATAAGTTCTCGTTGAAAGTATAGTTTCTAAATCAACAAAGAATCCTTTCATACAAAAGTTTGGTTGTCACCAGTAACAAACCCCTAATAAAATTGATAACTGAAGTATTTAAACCTCGGGTTGTCTCTACAAGGTATTGCAGGGAAGTGTTCTTATAATTGGTTATGGAAAAATGTGTTTTAGGGTTTTTGAATAAGAAACAAGAAAAGTAAATTGTAAAAGGAATATACTAATAACTAAAAAAGGTCTTGGAAAGGTATGAGAACTAAAAATCCTATCCTAGTTATTCTTATCAACTGTGATGAGAATTGTTCATTGCTTCCACTTAGTCAACCTCTAACTATGAAGGTAAGTCAAGTGGATAAATCAATTTGATTCCCCAGGTCCTAGTCAACTCTTATGGAAAGACTAGAGTTAGTGAAATTCAATTCAATCAGCAACTTTCATTTATCAATCAACAAAGGAGTTTGATAACTCAAGTGTCACCAATTACTCAACCAATGCCAAAAGGAGAAAAATCTAACTTAAAACCCTCCCAAGCATTTTATCAAACACTTGGAAGGCACAACACAAAAGCATAGAAAAGCAACAAGAGAATGTAAATAATAAAACTACAATTACGAAAACAATGATAACAAATAATGGAAGAAATCAATCATAAATATGAAATACCTCAAATTGCATTAAATAGAAAATCAAGTCTAACATGAGAAGTCATAAACTAAATTGGCAACATAAAGTAATCAACAAAAGAAATAGATAAACAATAATTCTAGAACAAGTAAGAGTAGAAGAGAAACCAAATTGAAATAGAATAGAAATCTAAAATTGAAAATAGCTAAACCTAAGAATCCTAAAACCTAGAGAGAGGAGAGAGTATCTCTCTCTCTAGAAACTACATCTAAAACCTAAATTATGAATAATGAATTGTGTCTCCCTTGATTCCTCCACTCTGCAGCATCTAAACTATGTCAAAAACAGCCCAGAAATCGCCCCCAATGATTTCTGATACGTCCAGCACGTGGCTCTGTCACGCGTACGTGTCGCCCACTCGTACGCATCGCTTGTCTGCCGCACTATCCACGCGTACGTGTCATTCACGCGTGCACGTCACCTAACAGCAAGGAAACTATGGCAAATTTTATTTCATTGCAAAACCCCAGATGTTAGCTTTCCAACACAATTGGAACTGTCTCATTTGGACCTCTGTAGCTCAAGTTATGATCGATTGAGTGCGAAGAGGTCAAGGTTGACAGCTTTGCAGTTCCTTTAGCTTCTTGTATTCCTTCTTCTTTTGCATGCTTCCTTTCCATCCTCTAAGCCATTCCTGCCCTGTAATCTCTGAAAACACTTAACACACATATCATGGCATTGAATGGTAACAGGGCACAGATACCCTCTAATGGTGACAGGGCACGTATTCCCTCTAATGATATTAATGCGCAACAGAGAGAGTGTGCCCGAGTTAGCTACCGGACATGTCGGGTTGGCTTGGTAACCGGCAGATGATATCATCAGCCACTAGGACAGGCATGCATCATATGCATCTATGTGACATTGTTTGGGTGTGCATATTGTACTTGGTTTGCCTTTGTGATTAACTGCTAATTGTTCTACTTGCTGTAATTGTTTGTTTGTGCTTGAACCTTACTATTTGTGTTTGAGACTAAGACTCTGTTGGATTGTGGTGACTAGTTGATGGTTGGAGTGTTTGGGCCTAGGGCCGTGATCGAATTGAGACGGACCGATGGTTGGTTTCGGTTTTGTATTTTTGGTTTGTAAAAATATGAAAGTCTATTTTGGTTCAGTATAGATAAACCTTTTTGAAAGGCTTTTGAATCTTGTTTTAAATGAACAGTTCCTCTTTCAAAAAAGATTTCAGATTTCTCTTTTATTGTAAATTGTTGTTTTTTAAAAGAGGCATAAGATGGTTATTAATCACTGGTACGGTTTATCTTCACGTATCCTATTACAGTAATTTCCAAAAACCCTCTACTGAGAACACTTTCAAGGATGATGTTCTCACCACCTACATTTTTTCCCTTTCAAGATATAGGCGCAGAAGTCATGAAGAGTTTGTTTAGTTGTTGTTGAAATGCTCTGTATTGCTTTAGATTATTGGAGTTTTTGTCAGTTGTATGGTATGTATGGATGTACGTTGTATAGCAAAAGTATTTTTCGGAGCAATTTTGCGGTTTAAAGTTTTAAAAAGGCTCATATTTTTAGTATTAAATAGTATAAGTGTCGTCGTAATGTCTGAGCTATCAGAGTCGCACAGCCGGAAGCGTGAGATTTAGTAGTTAAGATGTTACAGTTTAAATACTTCGGTTAATTTTTAGTGGTTTGCATTGTGATAAACAATTTAAACATTGATCGAGGATTAATTGTCAGTTTAGATCTATACTTACAATGCGTTTTAGTTGAGAAATTCTTTACCGACATTTTTTACCCGTCAATGAAGTGATAGAGAAGGATGTTCAGTGGTTGGCATTGTAAATCTAGGCTTATTATGGTTGAGACTTCAAGGATTAGATACAAGGGTTGGTATAGTTCTCCATAGAATGGATCTAGGAGGATGTCTTGGTGTTCATATGAGAATTTTATGTGCTTAACACCCGGAGGGAATTATGATGATCAACTTACAGACGGGTGTAGAAACAAAGTTTGGGATCCCGACACATGTGATGAGGATCAATTTTGGGAGCTCCGAGCTCGTGGAGAACTTCACCAACGGTTGGTGCACTTGAATGGAAACTCTAGCAATCATTTGAAGTCCAAGAATTGGTTAAAGTCTGAGGATGAATTCAAGCACAAGCCTCCTTGATTAGAGCTTTCCATAAGTCCAACTTAAGGACAATAAATAAAAGTGCTAGGTGGGAGACACCCCACCATGGTAAATTCTTCCCATTTTCCCTTTTGTTTATATTGATAATTAGTGCGGAATTTATAACCCACAAACTAACTGGCAAGTGCACCGAGTCATACCAAGTAATACCTCAGGTGAATGAGGGTCGATCCCGCAAGGATTAATGGACTAAGCAACAATGATTGAATGATTTACTTAGTTAGACAAGCAGAAAAGAGTGTTTGGGTCTCAATTGCATGAAACAGTAAATTCAAAAAATTAATAAAGCAAGCAGTAAACGGGTTGTGAAGTATATATGGAGAAACAGTTAAGGCTTCTGAGATATCTATCTTTCGGATTGACTTTTCTTACTAACTATTTTAATCATGCAAGATTCAATTTATGGAAAACTATATGTGACTAAACCCTAATTTCTTAGACCTTTTTAGTCTCCTCTAACCTTCATCAACCTCTAATTCCTTGGTCACTTAATTCCAATTAGAGGGTGAAGTTCAATTATAGTTATATGCCACAAAACCCTAATTACCCAAATATAAGAGGATTATATGTCACGTATCCCGTTAAGTCCAGATAATTAGAAATTTAGGAGAATTTGTTTTCAAGCTGCTGTTCAGGTAAAGAGCTTTTCCAAGTTATGCAAGAACTCAATTATAACAAGGGTCATACTTCCATTCCACCCAAATTCATAAGATAAAAAACGAAAACAATTCTTGAAATAGAAATCAGTACATGAATTAAAATAGAAAAATAATGGTATCAATATATACAATAGAAAGAGCTCCTAACCTTAACGGTAGAGGTTTAGTTGCTCATGGTTCAGAGAGAAAACTAGGATTAAGAAAAACTGTAAATTGCAGAATGAGGTAGAAGAGAAGAGATGAGACCGAAGGGCTGATTCTTTTCCCTTTTATATCTAATCCTAATAAATGTAAATTATATTTCCTAAAACTAATTAATATCTTTTCCTATTTTAAAATAAAATAAAATTTAATCACAATTAATGTAGCTCTGCGTGCAGCCTTGTCTTGGATGAATGGGGACCACCTGGGTTCACTAAGTTGGCACCAAACTTAAGCATCTTCAAGTTTCACGTGAAGTGGTCCGCAAGCACTCCTTAGAAACTTTGAGTGTGGCGCCAAACTTGAGTAACCCCAAGTTTGGCTTGAGGTCACACGTGAAGCACTCGTTGGAAAATCCTTGCTGGCGCCAAGCTTGAGCATCTTCAAGTTTGGCTTGAGCATGTCCGCAATGTATTCTTGAGGGATGAGTGTGTGGTGCCAAACCTGGAGAATCCCAAGTTTTGCGCCATGAAGGCAGAACGAAATGGATAAAAAAGGGTACACTATTATATATCGTTGGAAAGATCTGGAAGTTAGCTTTTCAATGCCGCTAAAAACATGTCAATTAGACCTCTGTAGCTCAAGTTATTTCTATTTGAGTTCAAGGAGGTCGGGGTTAACAGCATCATTCACTTTCTTCCTTTTCTGCTACAAAACTCTGGCAAATTCATCCGAATGCTACCTGAAATAAATAAAAATTGCAAACAACTCAAAGTAGAATTCATAGTGGCTAAAGGTAATTAAATCTTGATTAAAGTCAACAATTTGAATCCAAATTCAATAGGAAAAGATAGGAAAGATGCTCACGCATCACAACACAAAACTTAAATTGTTGGTTGTCCTCAAGCAACCAAAACTAATACATGATTAAGATGTGAATTTGCATGAGAAGTGAGCGTTCAATTAGGCTCATGTCTCTTCTTGAAGTGGGGTTTATCTATTGCAATACTGAATTATTTTGGCATCTCACTCTCCTTTGAATCAAAGGAATGTCATGATCATTCAGAATTAGAATCCGGATACCATTATGAATTCTCCAATCTTTTACACTTTAGTTTAATCCTTGAACACAGCAAATTTCTTTTAATTCTCTTTTCTTTGGTACTTTGCACCCTGAGCCTAGCCATGACTTTAAATGTTTTGTCTCAAGTTTCACTTGGCACAAAAACACCACAAGTACTTGACTGGGAAGTGCTCAAAGCCTTTGGCATACTCTGTTAAATACACTTGATCTCGACTCTTAGTGCTCTGTCTTAAGGATTACTTGACACAATTACACCACAAGCATATAACTAGGAAAACAACTCTTTGAGCTTTTAATCATGTCTGACTTTCCCAGTCATTGATGCTCAGAGCCTTGGACCTTGCTTTTATTTTTCTTTTGCTATTTCTTTTACTTCAAGGATTAAGCTTTCACTAACTTTCAGAAAATTCATAATAGTTCTCTAAATTCCTGTTCTTTATACATCAATATCCCTTGATTCAAATTCAAATATGCACTGTTCATATCATGCATTCAAAATCACAGATAATACCACCACATCTAAGTCAATAAGACTACTCTTCAATAAAAACTCAATTTCTCATGCAATACACCACTTCATTTTCTTTTCTTTTTAGATTCAAGCTCAGTGAGAGGTACATGAGACAATATTTTTTAAACTAAAAGCAAATAATAGAATGAAAGTAAATCTAAGAACTGAAAGAACTAAAGATCGTGCAGGCAATCAAAGCAACAGAAAACGGAAGATAACAAAATAAGAACGGAAGGGGAAATAGAATGAAAGGAACTTAACCACCTCAGTTATGCTGGTGTGCTCCTCCATGAAGAACATTCATCTCCCCATGGTGCCACTGACGATAAGGTAAACAGAGAGCACGCTCCACAATACCAAACTTAAAAGTTTGCTTGTCCCTAAGCAAAGAAAAACTCCAGAGTGTCAAAAATTCCTTTTAATTGCTCATGTTCTTGATCTAATCACACATGTAAAACAAGAAAAATTCTAAAAAATTGAGATAAAGTAATTTAAAACCAGAAATAAAATAACTATAATGCTAAAATCAAAATAACTATAAAATTAAAACCAAAGTAACTGCAAAACCAAGGATACTAGTAGTTGGGTTGCCTCCCAACAAGCGCTTCTTTACCGTCACTAGCTTGATGATTAGCTCCTCTAAGGAGGAGGATCATAGGGGCTCAGATCTTCATCCCTTACTATGAACGTCTTTCCTGTGCTCCCATTGATCAACTCTATATGCTCAAGAGACAGGATCCTATTTACTGTATGAGGTAGGATTGGACATGCAGTGAATACCACCTTCATTCCTAGGGAGAAGTCTTCAGTGGGAATCTTTTTATTTCTCCATCCCCTGGGTACTTTCTTCTTTTTGGGAACCTCCTCCTTGGTGGATGATGCATTCCCGATACCAAACTTAGGTTTGATGTTAGGAGAAAATTTATTGATTATCACCAAAGGAGGTTTGAGCTGCAGATTCTGTTGTGCATCATCAAGGGGTTCTTGAAGCTTTGGATTGATAAGCTCAGTCAGCATGCACCTCTCCTCTTTACATGCTAAATGCATATCTTTGAAGACATGAAAGACCAGTTGCTCATTATGCACTCTAAGCACTAATTCACCTTCTTCCACATCAATCAGAGCCCTTCCAGTGGCTAGGAATAGTCTTCCTAGAATTATAGAGGTATTCTCATCCTCTCATGTGTCAAGAATCATAAAATCTGCTGGGAGGAAGAACTTACCCACTTTGACCAAGATATTCTCCATTAATCCATATGCATGCTTTATAGATTTGTCTGCCATCTGTAATGCTATCCTTGTGGGTTGTGCCTCTTGGATTTGCAACTTCTTCATCACAGACAAGGGTATTAAATTGATGCTTGCTCCCAGATCACATAACGCTTTCTCAAAGGTTGTGCTTCCAATGGTGCATGGAATTTGAAAGCTTCCTGGATCTGACATCTTCCTTGGCAAGTTATTCTGAATGATGGCACTACATTCCTTAGTCAGGACCACTGAATCATCTCCCTTTAAAGGCTTCTTCTTTGACAACAACTCCTTCATGAATTTAACATAGAGAGCCATTTGCTCTAAAACCTCAACAAAAGGAATATTGATTTGTAACTTTCTAAAAACTTCTAAGAACTTTGAAAACTGTTTGTCTTTGGTCTCCTTTTGAAGTCTCTGAGGATATGGCATCTTGGGCTTATACTTAGGAGCTTTAGGCAACGTAGGATGAGTGTCAAGAGAAACTGGGATGGGGTTGTCTGCACGCCTAGGAGGGGTGTGTTCCACCTTCTCTTTCTTTTCCGCTGGAGCTTCTTTTTCAACTGGCTCCTCATTAACGTGTACTTCCGTACTTGACACTTGTCCACTTATCAAAGTGATAGCCTTGCACTCCTCTCTTGGATTTACCACTGTATCACCAGGAAATTTACTTGAAGGCCTCTCAGGTATTTACTCTCTCAACTGGCCTACTTGCACCTCCAAGTTTCTAAGGGAAGCTCTAGTTCCTGCATAAAATGATTCACTATTGCTTCCATATCAGTGTTTTTCTGGGGTTGAGAATTTGCCTGCTGAGGTGGTTGTTGTTGATGAGGCTGAAACTGGCGGTTATTATGATTATTCTGCTGATAACCGCATTGAGAATTATTGTTAAAATTCTGTGATCTCTGAGGTTGCTCTCTCCATCCAAAATTTGGGTGATTTCTCCATCCCTGATTATAGGTCTTAGAGTATGGATCATTATTGGGGTTTCTAGGAGCATTCCTCATGTAATTGACCTATTCAAAAGAAGTTTGAGCATAATCATAATTCTCACCTTGCATAGAGCTACCAGTCATGTCGTAAGGGGCCTCTTGAGGTGCATTTTGAGTGTTGATAACTGAAACCTGCAACCCACTCAATTGTTGAGAAATCAAATTCATCTACTGAGACAAAATTTTGTTCTGAGCAAGAAGAACATCAAAAGCTTCTACTTCCAAAACGCTTTTCTTCTTAGGAGTCCCAGAGTTCACAGGATTCCTGTTAGATGAGTATAAATTTTGGTTGTTAGCAACCGACTCAATAAGCTCAATAGTCTCCTCTGGCGTCTTCTTCATGTACAGTGAACCACCTACAGAATTATTTAAACACATCTTAGACATTTCACATAAGCCCTCATAAAAGATATCCAGCTGAGTTCATTTAGAAAACATGTATGGAGGGCATTGCCTGGTCAGTAGCTTGAATCTCTCCTAGGCTTCATAAAGTGTCTCACCATCCTTCTGTCTGAAAGTCTGAACCTCCACCCTTAGCTTAGTCAGCTTTTGCGGTGGGAAAAATTTAGTCAGAAATCTAGTGACCACCTTATCCCAAGTATCCAGACTCTCCTTCGGTTGAGAGTCCAACCACAGCTTTGCTATATCCCTCACAGCAAATGGGAAGAGCATGAGTTTGTATACCTCAGGATTCACTCCGTTAGTCTTTACAGTATCACAAATCTGCAAAAAATTAGAAATAAACTAATTTGGGTCTTCATGAGGAAGTCCATGATACTGGCAATTTCGTTGCACAAGAGTGACTAGCTGAAGCTTCAGTTCAAAATTGTTTGCAACTATAGGAGGCACCACAATACTTTTTCCATAGAGATCTGCATTGGGAGCAGTGTGTGAGCCAAGCACTCTTCTAGGTTGCTCATTCTCATTCAGATTTTCCATATTGGCATTCACATCACGATTATAATCCATGCTCAGATTTTCACTAGCATTGTAAAGTCTAGCTTGTTGCAAACGCCGCCTCAAATTCATTTCAGGTTCAGAATCAAAATCTATAAGAGGTTCCTTATCCCTGTTCCTGCTAAAAAACAGACAGAGAACAAGAAAAAAGTGAGAATCTCTACGTTAGAGTGCATAGAATTCCCAATGAGGTAACCTGTGTAAAAGAAATAAAATAAAGCAACTAAATAAATTAAGCAATAAAACTCAAAAACTATAAGTAAAATTAGGACAGAAAATTTCGAAATTATTAAGAAAAATAAATAGGAAAAATTGAAATAAAAATAACTAGGGGACACCAAACTTAATTTCAGAAATTACGGAAAAATAGTAGCTAAAAATTTTTGAAAATTAAAGTTCAAAATTAAGTAAAATTAAAGCTAAAATGCCTAATCTAAGCAATCAAACAACTAATAGTTTTCAATCACAGTCAATCCCCAGCAACGGCACCAAAAATTTGGTGCAGAATTTATAACCCACAAACTAACCGGCAAGTGCACCGAATCGTACCAAGTATTACCTCAGGTGAGTGAGGATCGATCCCACGAGGATTGATGGACTAAGCAACAATGATATAATGATTTACTTAATTAGACAAACAGAAAAGAGTGTTTGGGTCTCTATTGCATTAAACAGTAAATTCAGAAAATTAATAAAGCAAGCAGTAAACGGGTTGTGAAGTATATATGGAGAAACAGTTAAGGCTTCAGAGATATCTATCTTTCAGATTGACTTTTCTTACTAACTATTTTAATCATGCAAGATTCAATTCATGGCGAACTATATGTGACTAAACCCTAATTCCTTAGACCTTTTTAGTCTCCTCTAACCTTCATCAACCGCCAATTTCTTGATCACTTAATTCCAATTAGAGGGTGAAGTTCAATTCTAGTTATGTGCCACAAAAACCCTAATTACCCAAATATAAGAGGATTATATGTTACTTATCCTGTTAAGTCCAGATAATTAGAAATTTAGAAGAATTTATTTTCAAGTTGTTGTTCAAGTAAAGAGCTTTTCCAAGTTATACAAAAATTCAATTAGAACAAGGGTCATACTTTCGTTCTAACCAAATTCATAAGATAAAGAATGAAAACAATTATTGAAATAGAAATTTGTACATGAATTAAAATAGAAAAATAATAGTATCAATCCATATAATAGATAGAGGTCCTAACCTTAACGGTGAAAGTTTAGTTGCTCATGGTTCAGAAAGAAAACTAGGATTCAGAAAAACTGTAAATTGTGGAATGAGGTAGATGAGATGAGATGAGCCCGAAGGGCTGATTCTTTTCCCTTTTATATCTAATTCTAATTAATGTAAATTATATTTCCTAAAACTAATTAATATCTTTTCCTATTTTAAAATAAAATAAAATTTAATCAAAATTAATGTAGCTCTGCATGCAGTATTGTCTTGGATGAATGGGGACCACTTGGATTCACTAAGTTGGTGCCAAACTTGAGCATCTTCAAGTTTGGCGTGAAGTTGTCCGCAAGCACTCCTTAGAAAGTTTGAGTGTGGCGCCAAACTTGAGTAACCTCAAGTTTGGCTTGAAGCCACACGTGAAGCACTCCTTGGAAAATCCTTTCTGGCGCCAAGCTTGTGCATCTTCAAGTTTGGCTTGAGCATGTCCGCAATGTATTCTTGAGGGATGAGTGTGTAGCGCCAAACTTGGAGAATCCCAAGTTTGGCACCGTGAAGGCAGAACGAAATGGAAGAAAAAGGTATACTATTAAATATCGTTGGAAAGCTCTGAAAGTTAACTTTCCAATGCTGCTAGAATAACGTCAATTGAATCTCTGTAACTCAAGTTATTTCTATTTGAGTGCAAGGAGGTCGGGGTTGACAGCATAATTCGATTTCTTCCTTTTCTGCTACAAAATTTCGTCAAATCCATCCGAATGCTACCTGAAATAAACGGAAATTGCAAACAACTCAAATTAGCATTCATAGTGGCTAAAGGTAATTAAATCTTGATTAAACTCAACAATTTGAATGCAAATTCACTAGGAAAGATGCTCACGCATCAGTAATAAGTTGAATTTTTATTTTTAGTTAGGTTTATTCAGTTTAAGTTGTGATTTAGCTTGTTTAATAACATTTTACATTGCTTTGGTAGCTTGTTAGTTTCTCAATAAGATTTTGTTAAGGAAAATAAAATAAAATATAAAAAGGGGCTGTCACGCATACGCGTGACAGACGCGTGCGCATCGACGCCCAAATTTTGATGCTGCTGCTTCCTGGTACAAAACCCAGAGACTTCTGATGGATCCATGTGGCTACTGTGTGCTGGGCACGATTTATGCCCAGGTGTATGCGTGACTGACGCGTACGCGTCACTTCAATTTTCTTAAGCTCACGCGTACACGTGGAGGACGCTTACGCGTCACTTCCTCTTTCTGCTTTTCGCGTGCGTGCGTGGTTTATTCTTGCGCGTCGCCTCCGGATCCTCAACTGCCCTGCTCCTTCTTTCTACCCTCTTCTTCTTTATTTCTTTCTTCCTCTTTTCTTCTTCTTTCTTTCCTTCCCCTATTTCTTTTCTCCCCTCCCTCTCTCTTTTTCTCACTTCTCTCATCTTTTCTCACCCACCTTTCTCTATCTCCCCTTCTCCCTCTTTTCAAAGTTTCACTTCTCACCTTTATTCTCTTTTATTCTCTTTTATTTATTGCATTTTAACTTTGTTGCTTGTTCTTATTTTCTTTTCTAAGTTTGCTATTTTTCCATTGGTATTGAATTTTCTTACTCAACTGTTGACTATTTCTTGCATTGTTTTGGTGCCTTGTGACTTATTTGATATTGATTAGTTGATGAAAATTTTAGGTCAATGCTTAATCTCTATTGATATTTGCGTTATTTGTACATTGATATAAACTCACATTGTCTTTCATGACCCACTTTTTCTTACTCATTGTTGCAATTCTTGCACCATTGATATGCCATTCGCTTATATTGTCTTCTCACTTACATGAGAACCCCACTCTTATCTGGCATTAGCCCCACCTATGTTCTATTTACTTTGAGACCTTTGTTTTGGTTTAATCTTCTTTTCATTTCTCTCCTTTCAGGCTGGCCACAAGGAGGGGAAAGGAAAACTTCTAAATGGGGCGACAAACAAGTCCCTCCGCACAAACTTTTGAAGAAACTCATCAGTTGTAGCAACCTACCCTAAGCCATCTTGCTCTTCTTTGCATGCACCGAGGACGGTGCAATCTTTAAGTGTGGGGAGGTCGAGGACCGACTTCTGTGGGTAACTACTCCTTTCACCAACACCAAACTACAATTTTCTTTTGTAGTTAGTCATTTGCATGATAGATTGCATTATAGTTAGAGTTTGTGCATATTTTACCACTACTTGGTTGAAGTGATGATTTCCTTTCCAAGAAACTCTTTTAGGGTATTTCACTAATTTGAATTAAAATTTTTGAACTTACTTGAAGAAATTTACTTTGGAAGATAGTTTTAGAGCTAGAACACACAAGCCTAGTGAGATTTTGAGCCTATTGATTGGTTGCATCTTATCAACCATTAGTTTGATTTGGTGTGTGTTGTTCTCTCTAATATTGTGATATTTTTCTTGCTTGATTCTATATTTTCATTGTTTGATGTATGTATGCATTTATGTGATTGATGCCTTCGTTTCACTAAAACTCACATACCCATATGACCTTAACCTTTCATCATCCTTTGCAAACCAATGTTGAGCCTATTTAACCCCATTTATTCTTTATTTTAGCACATCACTAGCTCTAAGCGAAAAAGAATAAATGTCCTTAATTTGAATCCTTGGTTAGTTTAGACTAGTGAGAGAATGAATGATTTAAGTATGGAGAAATTGGGTTTGGAAAATACTTGGTTTGGGAATTGGGTATTGTATATTTTTGTAAAAATATGAAAAAGATAGTTAAGCACATATTCCTGCATTCAATACCTTAATCATATGCATTGATCTCTCGTATATATGTTATCCACCACATATATCAAAAGAATAAAAACAAGGAAAAAAATAATAAGAAAAGAAAAATAAAAAAAGAAAAAAATCAATAAAAAAGGGGACAAAATACCCCAAAGTAAGTGGTGATAGCAATGCATATGTATTGTATTCAAAATTGGGATGCATGAACATGTGACAAAAGATAGTCAATGGGTAGTTAGGTTGCATTTTGATTACATTGATTGTCTTAGATTAGGTGGGAAGTTTACGTTAATCAAGGATTCGGATTTTAGTCCACTTAACTAAATACATTCCTACCTTGACCCTACCCCATTACAACCCTTGAAAAGACCTCTTGATATGTGTATTCATGCATTAAATTTTTGTTGATTGATAGAAGAGCAAGCCTTAGAAAGCAGAATTAGTAGAGAACTGAGAGAATCAACCCTCAAACACTAGAGTGATTAGAGTGCATACACTTTCGGTGAGGGTTCGATGCTCAATCTTTGTTCCCGGCTTTCATGAGCTTTCTTCTTGCAAGTTTATTTGTATTTCATTTTGAGATTCGAATTAGTGGAATTTGGTTCATATTTGTTCTTGGAAGATTGATTTACTTTTAACCAAGTAGGTAGAAGCATTTAGCATGTAGTTGCATTCATATAGATAGGTTCCATTGCATAAGTCCTACCATTTTCCCTTCACTCTTTTGGTTCCCTTGAGCTTAGCATGAGAACATGCTAACATTTAAGTGTAGGGAGATTTGATGAGCCACTATTTTATGACTTATTTTGGATCGAATCAAGTGGATTTTATCAACTTTCCTCACACTTATCCATATAATTTGTACATTTTTTAGTTTTCTTCCGAATTTTGTGCTATGATTGAAAACATGCTTCCAATGCCTTTAAATTACTAATTTTTAATCCTCTTTTATTATCATTCGATGCCGTGATATGTGCGTTAAGTGATTTCAGGGTTATAGGGCAGGAATGAGTTAGAGGATGGAAAGCAAGCATGCAAAAGTGGAAGGAATACAAAAAATTAAAGATTTCAGAAGCTGGTGTCCACGCGTACGCGTGATTGTCGCGTACGCGTGGCCAGTGCTGAATTCAAACGACACGTACGCGTTGCTGACGCGTATATGTGACAAGCGTCACGTGCCTCAGTAAAGGGAATTGGCTGAGGGCAATTTTTGGGCTGCTTTTGACCCAGTTTTAAGCCCAAAAAGGAAGATAAAAGGCTACAGAGTGGAGCTAGAAAAGGGATTCATTGATGCACACAGGTTTAGGGTTTTTTTTCTTCTTTTATTTTCAATTTTATCTAGGTTTAGATTCTACTTCTTATCTTGATTCAAGTTCCTCTTTTAATTTCTTGTTATTACCTCTTTTTGCTTTCTTAGTTTTATATGTTGTTTCCTTTACCTTGTTGCTTTATTGTTCATGACTCTTTGTTGATTCCAATTTCCTTTTAACGTACTTGAGGTATTTTATGTTTATTGTCGTTTTCTTTAATTTGTTGTTATTGCTTCCTCGCAATTGCTAACCTTAGATCTTACTATCTCTTGTTAATTTTCTATGTTTTTATTTTGTACCTTCCAAGTGTTTGATAAAATGCTTGGTTGAATTTTAAAATAGATTTTTATGTTCTTGGCTTGGATTGAATTTTAAAATAGATTTCAAAGTCTCTTGTTGATTGGTGGTTGAAAATTGCTAGTTGGCTTGAGCTTCACTAAATCTAGTCTTTGATTAGGATTTGTGAACTTAAGTTGATTTTGCTCACTTGACTTTCCTTCTATTGTTAGAGGTTAACTAAGTGAGAGCAAAAGACAATTACCATTACAATTGACGATGATAATGAGGATAGGAATTCCAATTATCAACCCTTGCTAGGACTTTTCTTAGTTGTTAGTTTATTTTCTTATTATTTACATTCCTTATTCATCATTTAAAAACTCCAAAAATACTTTCCCATAATCAATAATAATTACACTTCCCTACAATTTCTTTGAGAGACGACCCAAGACTTAAATACTTCGGTTATTTTTATTGGTTTGCATTGTGACAAACAAATTAAACGTTGACCGAAGATTGTTTGTCGGTTTAGAACTATACTTGCAACGCGATTTTATTGAGAAATTCTTTACCGACATTTATCCTCCGTCAACAATAAAGAACACTTGACTTGTTTATGCACTCACACAGTCAAGCCTTACACTAAATGATAATTTACAGAATAATATTCTCTGTTCTTTCTTATGGACATAAAGAAAGTGTTGAGATGGATTTTTAGCAATAATAAAATGAAAAAAATTTATAAGTACGGAGTATATGCAACATACAGCTACATGCAGCTACGCACTCAACACACAGAACTTTTTAAATAGTTACAACCTTTCAATAAACATAACTTTTCAAATAATTATAACTTTTTAGCAGACATAACTTTTCACATAATTTTAAAAATATATCTTACATTCTCAATAAAATTTGAAACGTTGTTGTTGATGCTTTGGCTGCAATAGGACATAATTTCTCTCTAGATGATTATATTGCAGCTATCAGTAGTGATGGTCTCATTAAAGACTATGCAATATATGTCTATAGTTTTGGAAAATTCTATTATAAGTAACTAACCAAAATAGAATTAGTGAAATTTTATGTAACTGACTTCAGCTTCATTCTCTTTTATTTTTCATGCTTGTTCTGATTTAAGATTATTAAGCTTTGCAGATTTTGATTGGGGTCCTGACATTGATGATAGGTGCTCTACATGTGGTTATAGAATCTATCTAAAAACTAATCTTGTCTTGTAGAGTAGTAGGAAGCAAAGCCTAGTGAGTAAATATCAAGCCTTAGTTATAGGTGATTCTGAAATCATATGGTTGCAAAATTTGATGCAAGAGCTCAATATCACATTATCCATCATTCCAACCCTCTTCTGTGACGATATAAGCGTTGTGCATTTGCTGCCAATCCAATTTTACACAACTGAACCCCACGTTTCGAGCTTGGATAATTTGCATTTTGTTAAGGAGAGAGTTAATCTTTACCTGTTGTACACATTTTCTCATCAAATTAAATAGCTAATGTATTTACTAAACCATTGCCAGTTTCTTCATTCTTCAAATTTAAACACAAACTCAATGTTACACCAAAAATAATCTTGAGTTTGAGAAAGAATATAAGAGGGAATGAAGCTGAAGAAGAAACAGTTACATAGTGTTTTACTAATTTTGTTTTAGTTAATTATTTATAATAGAATTTTTCACTAACTCTGCTTTGTATATATACAAAAATATTTGATAGCAAAAAAAATTAGACAAAAATAATTAAAATTTATCTTATTTAATATTTATTAATTCTAATAATAATTAATAAAATAAATATTAAATAAAATAAATTCTGTTTTTTTTTCTTTTCAGTATTATCGGTATATATAGGACTCTCCAAATAGTCTTATATTTAATGAGTTCAATCAATCTTAGCATTCATTCAATGATCAATACTTGTGATTCTCTCTCTATGCTTATTCTCTAACATAGTCCTTTTTTCTTTTAATTCTCATTTTATGGCTATATATGTGACATGCATAAGAAATTCACTATCCTTAATTTCTTGTGTAAGCAACTTTAAGCATACAAAATCAAATGTCATTGGATTTTCTTAAAACGTAACTATAGATTAAAAATCGTGATTATAGACTTATGAGTGATCACAGTATTTCATCGTGACCATAAACTTTTTTTTAATAGTGGATGTAAGAATTTTCAGTTTACTTGATAATAGGCTTTAGTCATATCTCGTGTTAGTCTTAACCGTTTTCTTGTGCATATGTCTTAATCTAATTTAAATTCTTGAGGAAATATATTAATTCGTGTTAGTAATAATCATCAAGAGCATTACCAGTTATTGCTAATAAATATATGAAACTGCATCCTAACAATATTCACATGGTTAATAAATATTATTATTTTAAACTAATATTTAGACAGTAATAATTTATAATTTTATATATATAAATTAATATAATTTGTATTTATATTTATCGTAATTTATATATATAAATTAATAAAAAATTTTATTAAAAATAACTTAATTTTTATACTAGTTAAATACCGATCAAAATTTCTAAAAACTGTTGGTGCTCAAGATTTTTCATTCTCAAGAGAATACATTTTTTTATAAAAACTTAAACTTTTATAATTATTAATTTATATTTACAGATTCTTAAATAAGGCCTTTTTATTTAAATAAAAGAAAGAGAGTCCAATATTATCATATTCTCCTAAACTAATTTTTAAAACGTAAATTTTCTATTTCTATTAATATATAAATTGTCTCCGGACCGTGTATATTAGATAATATATTAAATGCTACACCATAGGATGATTTATGCATGAAAGTTTTCAAAAAAATGCACATAAATCGTCTCAATGTACTGAGCTTTCTAAAATGAACGTAAACCATCCCAACTTGTGATTATTTACGCTTTTTTCTCTTAACCCACAACACCTTGGGACGATTTACCTTCAAACTTAAACCATACTATTTTGTATTGATTTACGTTTTAGAGGCAAACCCTCAAGATCTTGTGACGATTTTTGTACAGATACATAAAGCCCAAGACCCGGAATGATTTATGAAGACAATGAGCCTATAAATAAACGAGTATGGTGTATAACGAGTCATACATGAATTGAGAGTTTTGGGAGAGATGGTTGAGAGTGTGTTTTTGCTAGTTCATCACTAAGAAAAAATTAATAAAAACACAAGTGAGGGTATTACATTCTCTAGTAAAAAGTAGATTGGTGTGTTTGTAAATCTGTCAATGAGTTTGATGGATTTAAAAAATAGTATATTACAGAAGTTAGGAAAGTGCGACAAAAAAACGTGTAAAGAAAATATTTTTTTAATTCCTATCTCACTTAGGCAAGGTTATGTTAAGTTTGAAAAATATGAGATCAGATTCTAAGCGATGACGACATGTGAGTTATACTTCACAGTCAAGCTAGATTTTCAGATTTGGGCGCTATGGAATTGTTTGCGAGAATGGTTGATATATAGGGTAACTTTGGTGGATTTGCTCCAAATTTTCCAACTGGTGTGACAGAAGGGAATTCTAGCGCCATTCTAACTTGTTAAGAGGTTACTGCCCATGTTTCATTTTCATCATTTGCAGCAGATTTACCCGTTCAGGCAGATAATGCAGATGACTTGGGTGATGTGTGTACCTTCGGGGAGCTTGCAGTTGCAATGAGAATAGCACCTATATTGGATGGTGCATTGGCATTCATGGATGTTAGAGATAGAGATCCACTCGCCAAGGCTATAGACGATGATGGGTCAGATTCGAAACCACCACCAGCAACACCGAAACCCTCAACCCCTCCACCACCACTCTGCTCTCTAGAGCCCCCAACTCCTTCACCTATAGAACCTCCAGAACCACTGGCTCCTCTACCCCCTCCCCACCTAGGGCCACCTCTGCCCTCTCTCCAACTAGAGCCACCCGCACCACCTCTCCAACCAGAGCCACCACCACCCCAACCCCAACCGGACCTACCTCCACCATGTTCCCAACCTCCTCGATGACTCTGACTTTTCTCATTGTCATCATTATTGACGTCCTGTTCCTCATCTAACCCAAATACATCATCGAACCCCCTGTCATAGGCTAGTTGTATCAGGTGCCAACACGTTCACGAGTTATCCTACGCTGATTGTCTATGACATTTGGTCCTTGTTGTCTAGCTGACACAACAATATGACTGCGAACATGAGCATCTACAAGAAACCCAGCCTGGCAAGGGTTAACTAGGCCCCGATCATGTGAAAGAAATCTATGGGTTATCCTATACCACCACTCAGGATACTCAGCCGAAGGTCAAGGATCTGGCATGCACCAACTAAAATGCGAGCATGCTCTGATGTCTCTGGTCCCAATACTCATGCCATGTGGCGAATATTTCAGGGAACCATCAGGTCAGTTCTCGACCATCCTTTAACAACAGAAAGTAAATGTTGATGGCTGGATTGGGGATGTGCTAAACTCCTACAAGCTGAGATAGAACTCTGTCAACCTGATGCCATTCAATTGACGCAAAGTAAATCAACGCAGTAGTCAACTTCCATAATAGCGTGTGCTCATGCTTGAGGATATTAAGATGGACTACTTGGATAACCTCAAGAGCGTTGTACAGCATCCAAATAAACTACAACATGATAATTAATCAGATTCAAGTATTATGGCATAAATATAAACAAGGAATCAGTATAATCGAAAGCAAGTAATGGAAGCTTATACTTATATCATCTACACTCAACTTGTCTAGTCTATGTCGAGGAGCGATGACCCGAGGACCCTTCTCATCTAACGATGGCAGGTACCTACTCCACCTGGAAGATTCATAATGATAAGCATTAAACTTAGAAAAAAATTATATGAATTAGTGCACTATAAACCTCATTCATGAAACATACTCACCTCGATCCAAGCGGCCAAAGAATTGTGTCAAACCCTCTAGGATTGAATGTGGGAAAACATAAAAATATCCAAGACTGCAACAATGTTAGTGGCCCAACTAGGTTCTTAACATTTCGGTTAGAAACTCTACAGAGACACCTATAAAACCAGAACAAAGACGCCAAACCCCAGCTATACTTGCCGAGTCCGTCGAGGTCCGTAACATAAAGAAGCCACCGTAAATGGACTCTAATACGAGACTTGTCCGCAAAAAGTATCGTGGACAACATCGTAATGTAGCCACGTGCATAAACCTATATCATGGCCTCTGGTGCATTAGCTGGCATGACTCTGAACTTGTTCTGAAAGCAGGAAAACGACACAATGAACTCATCAATACAATCGTCAGGTGGAAGTTTATCAAACAACTCTTCGTACCACACCCACGCAGGCTTCCCCCTCCATTAATTGCTCAATGTCACTGAGACATCCACTAATTGCAAATTCATCAACAAGGAAACCGAATTGATATGCCACTTTCCTAAAAGGCATGTGAAACGTGTTGGTCTCGGGATGTCATCACTCCATTAATGCACTAATTAGTGGCTCATCAATCTTAAACCAATAATCATTCAGCCTTGCAACATGTAATAATCCAGCACTATCTAGGTTCGGCATTATACAGTTATACATTATCATCTTCTATTGCCTACAAATGCTCCTAACATATCGAGTTGACTGATAACACAAGAATATACAGTCACAACTCAACAATGCATAATAACATCAAAAACCTATATTTAAAGTGAAACCACCCCTAACCTACAACCACCACAACATTCCTAAGCATTTTAAGCCTAAAATATTAACAAATAACTAATTCACAAATTATATAGATTACATTAAGATAACTATAGTAAGATAACTTAATATATTACGGTCATCAACTATATAGATTACAAACAAGTTTGACAACTGACTTCTTTGTCGATAAATTCCGCAACATGCGCAATATCGTTTAATCAGTACATGTCTCTCTCGTTCTCCGCCATCTTTCATCGAAACTGCTTATCCCCCTGCCCTGCCTGGCCCCACCACGACCTTCTCCCCTCTGCCACCCACCGACACTTCTTCCACCGCAATTCGTTGCTGCCGTCGTCGCCATCCACCTCTGGCTGCGCCGTGCACCAGTACTCACTTGGTCGTGCCTTGTTCCGTTGTTGACCCCAAGAATTCTTCTTCCTCCGCCATGGACCGTTTTCTTTTCTAGCTTTTCTTTTCTCCAAGACCTTTCTCGTTGTCAATGGGGGGTTCTCTTTGGCAAATGTTACTCGTGAAAAGTTATTGAGAGTTTGATTATATGCATAAATCGTCACAGTCTATTGTACATTAGCTTGTTGCACAAAAATTGTGCTTGGCTACTGTGTGTTTTGGGATGCACACAAACCGTCCAACCCTAATGTAGTGCTAAAGTGTAATGTTTAATGTATTATTTAATACATAAAAAAACAATTTATATATTAATAGAAATAAAAAGATTCATTACATTTTAAAAATTGATTTAGAAGAATATAATAATATTAGACTTTTTATTTTATTTAAATAAACAAGCCCTTAAATAATGTCCTTTTAAAACTGTTATTACCAAAACCACTAACATATATTAAACGACTTGGAAGAAATAAAGCACTTTCACTTTCAGGGTATTTATATCCTTTGGATCACGCCTATACCATGCCTATAAAGCTAGCTACTTAATTATTAATTAGAAGTTGCTACTCTATATATAATAAGAACAAGAACAACAGTAGTGTAGGTAGTACTATTCTACTATTCTATTTGACAACTGCAATAACTACATTAACGACAACGATATCTCGGAAAGTTTGAAAAGGCTAACCATAGAACCCATCTTCCCTAGGTCATATTTTATGTGGAGAAGGAGCGATGAGCTACCTTGCTTTAATGCTATATATCCATGGAAAACATTTAAAAAAAAATTAGTAATAAATAAATAAAAATTAAGGCGCGTGTATATATATATATATTTGGAGCCACTTGGGGACATGTTCTGACATGTTTTAAGATCCAGCTAATATAGTGTAAATATATAGGTGAGTACTATAGTACTTATTATATTGTACTTAAGTTGTTAAAAAGGATAAATAAATAATATTTAATAAATTTTATATGATTTATTTTTTATTTTAAATATTTTATTTTTTATTTAAAAAGATAAGTTAGATAATTTAGACACCATAATAAATACATCATAGAACTCATCAAATATATATTATTGAGATTCATGTTTATTGTGAGGATCTAGCTTTAATTACATATATTAAGGTTGAAGTATTTTTTTATTGTCCACATTATATTTTATTTTGATAGTTCAACGACTTTATTATACATCTAAATTTTATTTAAAAGTTAATGATTTATTAATAAATTATTGTATATACAAATAAAATTTATTGAGATTCAAGCAAAGTACAGCTCAATAATTAAGATAAAGCAAAAAAGGAATTTACCTTATTGGATGACATGTGTAATGTGGATCTTCAATTATATAGATCACAAATTAACTTAAGTAAGTCGAGTGATCAGTTGTCTACTTAAATAAATGTTGAAGATTTAAATTTTACCTTGTGCATATGATAACTTATTAACATACTTTTAAATGGAACTCAAATTTAAGATGAATTAATAAATATTATCATTATTATTAGTCTTAAAATTTATCTATTTTATACTCTTTACATGTGTTAAATTTATAAATTAATAAAGTTTTTATTGAAAATATAAAAAAATTTAAGTTTTTAAGATATTTATTTTATATTCATTAAATAAAAATATTTAAAATTTTTTACTAATATCTGATAATATGTTACTAAAATTTTATTATTATTATTATTAAAAGATGTTGATACCTTAAAAAACAGAAGAAAAAGAAAACCTCCTACTTTATTTTTGGCCAATAGAAATTAAACCCTGTAAGTTGAGGAGACAAGATTGAATTAGTGAGGGTGCATTTATGATTATTGATGAGTGAATGCGAAGTTTGCTTAATTTCAGCATGCTATTGCTATTGCTATTCACTACTCTTCTCCTCTTTCACTTTATAATCTTTATTTATTTTTCCATTCACGTCTTTGCTCATTTTCTTTTTCCTTTCTCTCATTTTCTCTCTGCCTTTCCCTTTTTTGTCACAACAATTTCACGTTTCTTTGGTTATATATATACACTACGCTTTTGACTATTAACGCTAGCTAGTGACTGCTACATGATTTTTTTAGTAGCTCAACACAACACGAACTTAAGTTTATAATTAGTGAATTTTGATAATAGTAGACATATCTTGAGTTTAACTAGTGAAAACATTCATTTAACAGATCTTAATTAGTTTATAATTTTAAAATACATATTTTTTAGTAAAATTAATAATAAAATATTATATTTTATATTTTAATTAATATTTTTTATATTATATGATATTAGTTTTAGGAAGTGAGTGAGGTTTGGTCCACAGAGCTAAACACTACTAACACTTTCTCAATGATGGATCCAATAATCCAATAATAGTTGCTGTTTTAATTAGTCAAAAGTCAAAACTGGTAGCTGGTCAATGACTATATATGCCTCAGGGACACTATAACATAGCCTTTCCGCTGCTCCAAAATAAAGGACAATTGGACATGCAGACATGCCACTCAATTAACCCCATAATATTATTATATTCTTTTTTGGTCAGTGTCAGTCAATGCAAATTAATCTACATGATTTTTATTCGCTCAAAATAATTTACAATATTTTTTTATACGTTTATTATTTGGCTAAAAATTTAAAATAGGATAAATTTAAGAGTAATTTATGTTGATAAAATAAATAAATTTAAAATTATACATATTCTAAATCAGAATTAATTTTAATTTTGTTAGTGTTGGTAATGAATAGGATAGAATAGAGTTTGAATTCTACCTTAACCTTATTCACGGGTTGAAAACTTTCTTAAAACTCAATTCTACTTTATTTGCGAGTTAAAAATCTCTCGACCCTAACTCTATTCACATCCTAAAATTTTTAACTCTACCCTATCTATAGAAAAATTAAAATTTTTCAAATAAATATAAAATTCAATCATTTCATATTTTATACAAATTAATAAAATAAAAAATAAATTAAAATTAAAATTAAAATTAATAAAATTTAAAAAAAATTCAACATAAAATTACAAATGGCATGATTATCAAATTTTTATTAAAATTAAAATAATATAAATAAAAATAAATATCTTATCACTCTTCTTCTAACTCTAAATTGTTGCAACCTTACTCTTTAAATAACAAACGTACCAAATTAATAGATTAAATGATTAATTTAGTGGATATTTTGAGTTTTTATAATAAAGAAGTTGTGGGTTCAATACCCACTTCCATACCCGACCCTATCCGCAAGTGAATCCTAATATTTTGATATAAATAGAATTAGATTGACTTGATTATGCTATTTACATGTGTTCCTGTGTGTGGTAAGTCTCGGATGGTGTATAACTTGTCATGTTCAGGGATTGAGTTCTCCTTCGTCTAAGACGGATGAGGTGTACGTCGACTTTAAGAGGAACGGCGGTGGCGGACACCTGTAAAGACACTCCGATACTTAAGTTAGTAAGAGTAGAAAATGAGTATAATACAATTCAGAGTGAATAGCATACCTTTTTACATAGTTAGAATTTGGTATTTATAGAATGTTACATCTTCAGAGAAGTTGAGATATTTGCCTGATTTTTCGGTAACCATCTTAGTTTGTTTCTGAGTGGGTTGTTGAGGGCGAAATTTTCTCTAATTTAAAATGAGTCACGTTTATTATTGTATTTAAATTCTGATTTATAGGCATAAATTAGGCTAGGTTATGACTATTAGATCACAGTCCCAAACTTGACCTGTGGTATTTTTCAATCTGATGGGTTAAGCTTTTGACTTTTTGTGGACCTATAAATCAGAATAGTGATAATAATAATAGTAGTAGTCTCGAAGTTTAATTTGTTGTACTTTGAAAAATTATAGTCATGTTTGGGAATAATAATGTAAAAAAAATTTGAGAGTGATTAGGAATAATTGTAAGATATTGATACGAGGATTAGTCCCAAGATTGCACTACAAGAAAATGGAATATTTGTAACAAATTTAAAATTGTTACAAATTTTTTTTTGTTATAAAAATTAGTGATTGTTACACAATAATATAATTTGTTACAAAATGTTTTGTTATTTTGTAAGGATTTGATTTTTTTTGTTACAAATTATATTGGCTTTTGTAATGAATCGGTGTTTTGTTACAAAATTTTATAATATTTTGTAACAAAAGATGAAGTTGTTGAAAAAATTTAAAATATTTTGTAACAAAATATCTATTTGTTTCAAAAACTCTAATTTTTCTTAATCTTTTATAAAGAGGTTCTATCTGACTCTTGTTTCTGATAAAAATTCAACTATATAATTTAGGTGTCCTAAAAATTTTTGTAGTTATTTTTTTATCAGTTATTTCATTAAAAAATTTATTGATAAATTCAATTGCCTTTTAATAGGAATTACAGTCCCTTGATAAATTTTATATCCTAAGAATCTTATTTTAGTTATAAAAATTTTCATTTTCTTTTATGATAAAACTAATTCTTGTTTTTTCTTATAATATTTATAAATTTTTTTAAATATTGTATGTGTTGGTTTATACCTTTTAAATATATTAATACATGATCTAAGTAAATAATTGTAAAATTTATGTGAAGATAGAATATATTATTCATTATTTCTTGAAATTCATTAGGAGCATTTTTTAATCCTTGAGGCATTACATTCCATTCGTAATGACCAAAGAGCACTATAAAAACTGTTTTATATCTATCTTTCTCTTTTACTGCGATTTGATAATATCCTGACTTTAGGTTAAATTTTAAAAAGATATTTACTTTATTTAATTTTTTAATTAAATTACCTTTTTATTTGGCAGAGGGTACCTAATTCATTTTATTACTTTATTAAGAGGTTTATAATTGATAACTAATCTTGGAGTACCTCTTTCTATTTCAGATGCTTTTATCACATAGAAGTCTGTACAGTTCTATAGTGATTTTGAAGACCCTTTATTAGTCTAAATATTCTTGTATTTTTTTTTTACAATATTTTAGATATTCTTTGTTCATATGTATAGATTTTACTTTTATTGGTATATCTTTTTCATTAAATCCATCTTCATATAGTAAAGATATCTCATGTAATTTTCTGTGATGAAAAATTTTAAGATTTAAACTACATAATTCTTTTTTAATTTTTTCTTCAATTTTTTTTATTTTATTCTGTATTTCAAAAGTTCGTAGTTGTTTTTCTATCCTTTTATATATAACTTTTTGATTTAAATAATTAATTTATTTTTTTTCCTTTTTATAGTATTAACTTGGGTAGCCATTTTTTGTAATACATTGAGTTCTTATTTTTTTTGGCTTACTAATGAATTCAAAATGTACAGAATGATTCGAAATAAGTAAACACGTTATTCCATCAATATCAACTAGGAAAGGGTATAATAAAAGTGTAAATGGGTTTCTTAATATAATTTGATGCGATATTTTTTCTGCTAAAAAGAATGTAGTAAAAAAAATACTTTATTTTTACAAATTTTTGTTTTGGATAATTTATAATTTATAGTCATTTTATCATTTTCGGCTTTATAAACTTTTTTGTAGCTTTTTTCATAATATTTTTTTGGTATTAATTCTTCTTGTATACAACTAATATAGCACCTGAATCTACCATAGTTATAAAATTATATTTTTCTTTTCCTATCATTATGGTTACATTAGTGTACTATTTTAATTTACTAATAGAGTTAGTATATTTATATAATTTTCTGGACTCATATTAATATAATTTTTTGGGATTGTTATCTTACTGGTTTCTTCTATATTATTATTTCCTGTAATTTTTTTTTTGAATTTTTATTAGATTTTCTTCTTCTATTTTTAGCAATCTGTAATCCATACTAATATTTTGATGTTTTAATTCTTAAATTTTCTTTTTTAAAAGTCTTATTCCTTCTCTCAGTGAGTTAAGAAAGACTTCTTCTTGTGAATTTATAAAACAGTTATAAATTTTTTTTATTTCTGTGGGTGTTATTTCATCTTTATTTTTTTTTCTTTTTTAATTAGTTCGATTAGCTGGTTTAAAAATTCATCTCTCAAGGGGAGTATCTTTTAATTTATCAATTATATTTATTAAGGTAAAAATTTATTCTTTTGTTAAAACATTTACAATTTTTTCATAAATTTTACGATTACATAATTTTATTCTTAAACAGTTATTTTGCTAATCTTTTTTGTTATTTTTTCCCGAGTTTTCTTCTTCTGATGACATAAGATTTAATTGTTGTATAAAGTAATTTTCAGACTCAGAAGAGTTTTCATAAAGTGATTCTTCTTCTGATTTTGAATTGATTAATAAAGCTGCCAAAGCTTGTTTAATTTCTTTATTTTTTATTTTATTTATCTTTTGTTCTGTTGTTCATTTATTAGCATAATGATCTTGGTTTTTACATTTTCAACATGTTATTTGTTTTTTACATGTGTTCCTATGTGGTAAGTCTCAAATGGTGTATAATTCGTCATGTTCAGGGATTGGGTTTTCTTTCGTCTAAGATGGATAAGGTGTACGTCGACTTTAAGAGGAACGGCGACGACGGACACCAATAAAGGTACTCTAACCCTTAAGTTAGTAAGAGTAGAAAATGAGTATAATGTAATTCAGAGTGAATAACATCCCTTTTTACGTAGTTAAAATTTGGTATTTATAGAATGTTACCTTTACAGAGAGGTTGAGATATTTGCCTGATTTTTCGATAACCACCTTAGTTTGTTTTTAAGTGGGTTGTTGAGGGCGAGATTTTCTCTAATTTAAAATGAGTCACGCTTATTATTGTATTTGAATTCTGATTTATAGGCATAAATTAGGTTAGGTTATGACTACTGGATCACAGCTCTAAACTTGACCTATGATATTTTTTAATCCGACGGGTTAAGCTTTTTGTAACACCCTACCATACAGAGTCTTATGCTTAAGTCATAATTCAAAGATGGCAAGGTATTACGACCTCTAAAATAAAAATTTAGTACGTATAGTAGTATGAATGATTGATTATAACTAGGAGCCTTTGTAGAAAAAGGGGTAAACAAAAATCGCAACTCAAAGCGCAACACTCCGATCGATAACGTAACGAACAAGGTTAACCAACTCGTGATTATATATATATAAAGGAGTGTCAAAAACAGGAATATCAAGACTCAAGATCCGGCTGCGAAGCTAACCGGTCCGAGCATAGCATTATATACATATGATAAAAAAAAACCCCAAAGAAAACCCAAAGGGACACAAATACAGAAACATATTCTCCAAAATCTCCCATAAGAGGAGTCATCATAGTTTGTATTATTTAATGGAGATAAAAGTATCTAAGCAAAACATATAAACCAAAACATAGCCCCGAGAACAAAGGATCTTCGTAAGTATAGAAGTCTCTAGCATGCCTCAGCGGGAAACCTCACGTCCTGCATCTGAAAACCACAAAATCCGCATGGGTGAGAACCAGAGGTCCCCAGCATGGTAACAGCTTCCACATATATAATACATAATAATAGAGGAAAGCCGAAGGCAATCCTAGAACTTCCTCCAAATAATATCAAAGCTTATAAACAAGCTAAACCATAAAGGGTATCTGACTAAAGATTCTCCAGTCTAACTAATACTTCGCCTCTCCGGACAATTTGCGGCTTTATGCCCCGCCTTTCCACAATTATAGCACAAGCCCCATCCGGCCTTGCATGGTGCTCCTGGATGGTGAGCAGTGCTCCATCACCTTCATTGGTGAATATTTACGGGGGCGAGCTCATCCGGGTCTTTCACAGTGCCCGGCCACACTTATGACATAGGGTCAAAAGAGCTTCGAGTCTCAACCTGGAGCACGTGGTGGCTAGCCACTGCTACTACCCAGGGAAACTCGTATCTCAGATAGTGGAAGTGCAAATCACAATTATCAATAATTCAGCATAAACCTGCATGAATTCTCATCCATGGATCAACATCCATATCAGCCATCCGGCTCTCGGTTAAATCCATAACCAGCCAATATTCATAGCATACACAGCTATTCCGGCTCACGGTTCAATCCAGAACCAGTCAATTCATAAACAATTACGGCCCTTCGGCCAATGGCATAACAAGCACTTCCACCACCATCCTCCACATCTCACATAATCATCAATGATCCTCATTGATTATTCATCTTCCCTTTGCTTCACTCGCAAGTTACCTCATTCACTAGCCCTTTTCTAATAGCTAGGCATATCATAATGATTTAAGATATAAGTGGTGAGATCGGAGGCTTAGAAGTATGATATTTGGCTTTTAAAACTCAAAAATCAACTTTGGGATGAAAACAGGGCCACGCGTACGCGCACTCCACGCGCACGCGCGGATGGCCTCAAAAACTTCATCGACGCGCAAGTGTCAAGCACGCTAACGCGTGGATTCAAAATTTGCCAACCGACGCGTACGCGTCAACCACGCGCACGCGTGGGTGTTCTCGTGCCCCAGGCACAACACTGGCACAGTCTGGCATGACTCTCTGGAAAATGGCTGGGCATTGGGTGCAGCACCATCGGCGCGCCCGCGCACATCACGCGCACGCGTGGATGGCATTTTCGGGAAGAACGGCGCGCACGCGCCAAGTGCGCCCACGCGCAAGGGGTCATTCTGCTAAAAATTTTCTAAGTTAAAAGCTGCAGAATTCACCAATTTAAACCCCAATCTTCCAACGGACATAACTTTCTCATTTTAAATCGTTTTTCACCCGTTCTTCGAACGGCATGGACATCCCGGATCCAATTTCATTTCTAAACAGAATTGGCACAAAACAAAGATCCGTAGTCCAAGTTATGTCCCATCAAAGTATGCCCAAAAACCATATTTTTCATAAAAACCACAAAGTGCCATTTTTAAAACAAGCCATTTCCAACTCTTTTCAAAATCAATCAAAACATGCCATTTTCATCCCTTTTCTTTGAAATCAATATAAATATATCAAATTCCACATCAAGCCTCCTCAACTCACACATTGTCACATTACCACAATATACCAAATCATTATCTCAACATTCTAACCCACTTCACCCAAGTGGCTCAAACTCAACCATATTGACATATCATACACTCTTCCTCATGCCAATTCTCAATAACACCAATTCCAATAAATCATTATTGTACACAATTAACATCATACTCACCATCAACATGGTTCAACCCACAATTCAACCATAACCAATCATCAAGCATATATCACAA
>NC_029775.3:31268857-31270485 GCF_000817695.3 Arachis duranensis
GGAGACAAGATTAACCTTCTCCTTCAAGAGAGTTGGGTCCTATAATATCAAAGAACCCAAAATCTCAACATTTCACCCATTGAAACTCGAAAACAAGGGCTGAGATTCGAACAGCTAAGTGTGGCTTACCTCAAGATTGATGGTATGGGTTTTGTAGAGCTCTCCGCGGTGAACGTGTGGCCGCAAATGGGGCGGCAATCGGAGCTCTAGATCAAAAGTTATGGTGGTTTGAAGATCAAGCAAGGGAGAGAACTTGAGAGAGTGTTCTTCCTCCCTTTCTCTCTAATTTCAGCTTGTGTGTGTAACAAATGAGGAGAGAGAGTGCTGAAAACTAGGGTTTTGGTTAAGTTATGTTGGGCCAAGGGCCCACTTTGGGTCCAATTGGCCCGGTTTGGCCCGTTCGGTCCAATCTTGGTCCGAATTCTATAAAATTGGTACCAAAATTCTCATCTCAAACTCCTCTATCACATTTAGCCATAAAAATCACATTTTAGGCTTTCCAAAATAAACTCTCATTTATGGGTTAATTAGCCGTTAATTAACCGGGTTTTACATTCTACCCACCTAATTGGGAATTTTGCCCACAAAATTCAAATGCAATTACTTGAGAATAAATGCGGATAGTCCGTTCGCATCTCCGACTCAAGTTTCCAAGTGTGTTCCTCAACACCGCCTCGACTCCAAGCCACTTTGACTAATGAAACCTCTTTTCCACGCAACCGTTTGATACTAGTATCATCAATTCTGACTAGAGCCACTGGAAGCGTCAAATCTTCCCTCAACTGAACCGACTCAGGTTCCAACACATGGCTAGCATCAGGAGTGTACTTTCGAAGCTGCGACACGTGAAACACATCGTGCAGGTTCGAAAGATGAGGTGGTAGAGCCATCCGATACGCCACCGGTCCAATCCTCTCCAGGATTTGAAATGGACTAATGTATCGAGGATTCAACTTCTTTGCCTTAATTGCCCTACCTACTCCCGTAGTCGGAGTAACCTTAAGGAAAACATGATCTCCTTCCTCAAATTCTAAGGGCTTTCGCCTCTGATCGGCGTACCTCTTTTGACGACTCTGTGCCATAAGCATCCTATCACAGATTTTCTTGACTTGTTCAGTAGTCTCAGTTATCATTTCCGGCCCTAACAAGCTTTTCTCTCCAGCTTCATACCAACATAGCGGAGATTGACATTTCCTCCTATACAAGGCCTCATACAGAGCCATTCCGATGCTCGCATGATAACTATTATTGTATGCAAACTCCACTAATGGCATATACCGATCCCAACTCGCCGGTTGGCCCAAAACACAAGCTCTCAACATATCCTCCAGTGTTTGGATCGTCCTCTCAGATTGACCATCTATTTGAGGATGGTAAGCCGTGCTCAAGCTTAATCGGGTTCCAAAAACTTTCTGAAATGCACCCCAAAACCTTGAAGTGAAACGAGGATCTCTATCAGAGATTATAGTAGCAGGTACACCATGAAGTCTCACAATCTCCTTTATGTATAGCCGTGCTAGCTCCTCAAGGGTGTAAGTCATCCGAATGGGTAAAAATTGAGCTGACTTCGTCAGTCGGTCCACAATCACCCAGATAGCATCAAACCCAGCCCTAGTCCTTGGCAATCC
>NC_029775.3:31273738-31274721 GCF_000817695.3 Arachis duranensis
AAAACCCCAAAGAAAACCCAAAGGGACACAAATACAGAAACATATTCTCCAAAATCTCCCATAAGAGGAGTCATCACAGTTTGTATTATTTAATGGAGATAAAAGTATCTAAGCAAAACATATAAACCAAAACATAGCCCCGAGAACAAAGGATCTTCGCAAGTATAGAAGTCTCCAGCATGCCTCAGCGGGAAACCTCACGTCCTGCATCTGAAAACCACAAAATACGCATGGGTGAGAACCAGAGGTCCCCAGCATGGTAACAGCTTCCACATATATAATACATAATAATAGAGGAAAGCCGAAGGCAATCCTAGAACTTCCTCCAAATAATATCAAAGCTTATAAACAAGCTAAACCATAAATGGTATCTGACTAAAGATTCTCCAGTCTAACTAATACTTTCTTCAGTCTAACTAATACTTCCCTTTCCAATTCCGTCAAACCTCCCAACCACCAGCAGGAGTATAACGTAGCAAACACAGTTATATCAAGCAAGGATATACGATTAGGAACAAGTAAGGCATTTAGACAATTAGCAAGTAATATGCAGTCACATAGGCAATCTCCAATTCATATAATATGCATATGATGAATGCCTGTCCCTAGTGGCTGATGATATCATCTTGTCGGTTATAGAGCCAACCCGACAAATCCTGGTCGCTAACCATTGGACTGTCCCTCTGTCATGCATCCCCAACTCGAGTTATACTCATCATAAACTTGATCATAATCATGATCTATATCCATCTCCCTCACTGGTGAATATATACGGGGGCGAGCTCATCCGGGTCTTTCACAGTGCCCGGCCACACTTACGACATAGGGTCAGCAGAGTATCAAGTCTCAACCTGGAGCACGTGGTGGCTAGCCACTGCTACTACCCAGGGAAACTCGTATCTCAGATAGTGGAAGTGCAAATCACAATTATCAATAATTCAGCATAAACATGCATGAATTCTCATCCATGGATCAACATCCAT
>NC_029775.3:31278544-31280477 GCF_000817695.3 Arachis duranensis
GCGGCAATCGGAGCTCTAGATCAAAAGTTATGGTGGTTTGAAGATCAACCAAGGGAGAGAACTTGAGAGAGTGTTCTTCCTCCCTTTCTCTCTAATTTCAGCTTGTGTGTGTAACAAATGAGGAGAGAGAGTGCTGAAAACTAGGGTTTTGGTTAAGTTATGTTGGGCCAAGGGCCCACTTTGGGTCCAATTGGCCCGGTTTGGCCCGTTCGGTCCAATCTTGGTCCGAATTCTATAAAATTGGTACCAAAATTCTCATCTCAAACTCCTCTATCACATTTAGCCATAAAAATCACATTTTAGGCTTTCCAGAATAAATTCTCATTTATGGGTTAATTAGCCGTTAATTAACCGGGTTTTACACTTTTGACTTTTTGTAGACCTATAAATCAGAATAGTGATAATAATAATAATAGTAGTAGCCTCGAAGTTCAACTTGTTGTACTTTGAAAAATGATAGTCATGTTTGGGAATAATAATATAAAAGTAGTTTGAGAGTGATTACGAATAATTGTAAGATATTGATACGAGGATTAGCCTCCAAGATTGCACTACAAGAAAATGGAACATTTGTAACAAATTTAAAATTGTTACAATTTTTTTTTTTGTTACAAAAATTAGTGATTGTTACATAATAATAATAATAATAATAATAATAATAATAATAATAATAATAATAATAATAATAATAATAATAATTTGTAACAACAATATAATTTGTTATAAAACGTTTTATTATTTTGTAACGATTTGATTTTTTTGTTACAAATTATACTGGCTTTTGTAACAAACCAGTGTTTTGTTACAAAATTTTCTAATATTTTGTAACAAAAGATGAAGTTGTTGAAAACGTTCAAAATATTTTGTGAAAAAAATATCTATTTGTTTCAAAAACTCTAATTATTTTGTAACAAAAAATTAATTTGTCATAAAATTTAATATTATTTGTAACAAGTTACTTAGTTTGTCAGAAAATGTAAGTATATTTTATAACATAACTTTTAAAAATAGTATATATTATTTTATATTTTTTTATAAAATTAATATATAATTTTTACTAATAATCAAATCTTAAATATTGACTAAAAATTAATTTTTTAAATTAAAAAAATTAATTATTAAACATAAATAAAAATAGTTAAAATTAAAAAATAATAACAAATGTAAAAAGTAAAAACCCTAATTCTAGCCCTCACTTTCACTCTTCATTTTACTGTTTGCTGCCCTCGTCCACTCTCATTATCTCCACGGCTCCACTTCTCACACTCAAGGTTACTGTCTCATTGCAGAAGGTAAAACCGCTCACTGGATTACTCTCCTTCTCTTATTTAAAATAAATTTATAACAAATATTATTTTTTGTTTCATTACCACTCTAAAATTTAACATATTTTTATATTTAAATAAATTTTTGAAAAATTTACTTAAGAACAAAATATAGAGTTCTGGTTTTTTCTTTCTTTCTACTAAAATTCTAAACCCATCATAACCCAACACTCATTATTAAGTTTGTAAAATCTCTGGTTGATAAAAAATAAATAATAAATTATTTATGATTTATTATAGTTATTCTTAATTTTATTTTCAAAAAATTATTTATCAAAAAGTAATTAAATCAAAGTGATGAGATTTTGAGTTTAAAATTAATTAAAATTTATATAATTTTCATAAATATTTAATATTCTATACCCTAATTTAATTAAAATTACCAAATCTCAATTTATGAAAAAGTCTCTAATTTTACATTTTCCCGCAAAACAAATCTTAATTCTCAAATTAAAAATTCTAACCTTAATTTTACCCTAATCATATCCAAATGCATAATTGCACACACACAGCAAGAGAAAGGGAAGAACAAAGAGGGAAAGAAAGGAAAAGTAAGGGGGAAGCTGGAATCAAAGAGCAAGAGAAGAAGAGGGGGAAGAGGGAGGACG
>NC_029775.3:31280626-31303005 GCF_000817695.3 Arachis duranensis
TGCATTCTACTGTCGCTGAGGGAAGCCACTGCCGTTGTTGTCTTCATCGCGAGCGGGTCGTTGCCAGCTTCCACCGCCGTAACATCTCCCCACACGAACGACGCTGAGGACGCGCAGGAGAGACACGCATGGAGGGAGGAAGACCGAGGAAGAAGGAGAAGGCGCTATTCGCGCTGCTGCGCCCAGTCTCCATTCGTGGAGTCATCGTCGTCGCCGCTGTTAGGGGTTGCGTCACTTAGCCCCTGTCGCTGGAAATAGCGCTGTCTCGCCGGGATCCACTGCCAGTAAAGGCGTTCTCCCCTCTGATTTTGATTTCCTTTAATTTTTGGGAATATTGTTGTCATTGATTTCCATTATAGTCGTGTCGTTGCGTCTTTGATCATCAAAAATCCACCACCAGAGCTTCAGGTAGCCGCTGTCACTAAAGGTAACTGCCAGAGCTGCCGCCTGATCGGTTGAAAGATCGTTGCTGCTTCGTTTCTCGTGGTGACACTATTTGGTTCTGTTTCTGTTTATCATAATACCCTATTAACAATTATGTTTTAATTTTGTTTTACGAGCTTCCCTTTAGTTGTAATTCAGTTTTTCACATTCCATGTTATCTTAGACATTTTTTGCCTTTTGTTGGATATAGGGAAGTAAATCTAAACATGTAAGTGTACTGTTGAAAACATTCTTAGCTTCTCCAATTTTGAATGTGTCGATATAGGGGTGTTTAAAATTGATCCGGACCGATCTAAACCGACCAACCGAACCGAATAAATCGAAAACCAAACAAACCAAAAAAAATAAATTTGGTTGTTTTATTGTGGTTCGGTTCAGTTTTTGGTTCTGACAATAAAAACTCCAACTGAATCGAACTGAGCCGGTATCCTAAGTCACCTAACCCCCAACCCCCAAATATAACCCTAGCTTCTCTCACTCTCTTCTCTCCCTCTATTCTCTCAGTCTCGCTCTCTGCTGCTCTCAGGCTCTTCTCGAAGCCTTTTATTCTTCTCAGTTCCCACCACCACCAGCACCGAAGCCTTCCTCCTAGCGAGCACCGACCCATCAATATTCTTCCCAGCAGTGCTGAGCCGCCAACTGCCGAAGCCTTCTTCCCACCGAGCCACCAGCACAACACCAGCCAATAGCGTTTTAACTTAACCCACAACACAGGACAGCATAGGACCGACCACTGAGCCACCCAGCCGCCGATTCAACTGAGATATGGAGCCCGAGTCTCCGAGTCAGGTATGTATTTAAGTAATTTGACTAATTTCTGTTCAATAAATTAATAATCATTGATGGATTGCTGCTAGTTGTTGTTAACTTGTTAATCAATAAATCAATAATTTCAGTTTCATTGTTCTATATATTTGTTCATTGCTGATTGTTGTCCATTGTTGATTGTTCTTCATTATTTTGTTGTCATTTTTTGAAATTGCTAGTAATTACTATTGCTGTTGATTGTTCATGGTTGATTGTTATTCATTGTTCATTGTTGATTGCTGGTTGTTGTTTATTGTTTATTACTGTTTTTTTAATTATTTGTTCATTACTGATTGTTTGAAATTGTTAGTAATTAGGTTGATGAAGGTAGCTATTTTGTAAAATAGGTCAATATTGTTCTTTTTCCCCTTATAATATTTGAAAAAAACTACTTTCTATTTCAGGTTGGGGAGATTATTAGCAGATTTGAGAAGAAAGGATTTTACTTGAAAGGTAACTTCTTTTGTTTTTGTTACTACTTAACATACGTGCTAACAATTTAGCTTAGAAACTCCATAAATTGCTAGTAATTACAAAGCCTTTTTTTAATGGATTTGTCTAATACATTATTTCTGATTCTATTGTTGCCATGGTCTGGGAGGGTAAAGGTATTGTTGCAACTGGCCAAAAATTGATCGTAGCAACAAACCCCTTGGCATCTGAGCTGGAACTATTCATGGTGACTTCGCCATTGCATTGGAAGGTAACTATTTACTTAAACTCATCTCAATTTAACAGCATGGTTTCGAATATGCTTTCCATAGATCTTGATCGTAAGTATGTTAAGTAAAGTTTAGGTTGACAAGTAAAATGGTTAATGTTATAATCTTGTTTTTGAAATAATTGTTCAAATTAATCATAAAATCAAGACACTTTAAATAAAGGTTGTAGTGGTCTATGTGTGTGGATCTTTTCAGATTGAAGTAGTGGACATGTCAGTGGTAGAATTTTAACATTGTTTGGTAAGGTAGTCCCTAAAATGGGTTTTAAGAGACGATGGTAAAGATTCACCTGTGACATGATCATGTGCTTTTTTCAATTATTATTGTTTTTATTATGTAACTTTCTTTTGATTTCAGGTAGGTTTGCATAAAGAAGTTTCATTCTTTTATTGGAGAGGGCACCAAAACGTGGCTATCTGTTGCTGGAAATTTGTTTTTATTTTTTGTTGTGTTGATTATTGAACCTTTAAACTTCTTTAATTGTCGTATTTTAATTTCTTTTGTCGTTGAATTTCATTGAATCAAGACTTTTGTTAGTTATGGTGTACTTGTATTCTATAATTTCAATGTTATCACTTTGTGAAATAGTATGAGGTTATTGTTTGAATTGATTGAAAAACTGAACAAACCAAATCAAACCAAACCGATTTTAATTTGTTTGGTTTGGTTCAGATGGTCTCGATAAAATAACCAAACCAAACCAAATTGCAATTTAATTAATCGATTGGATCAGATGACTTTTCTCTAAAAAATCGAATCAAACCGTACCGCGAACACCCCTATGTCGATATTAGTTGAAATTCACTGTGACTTCTTTTATGTTGAAATGCATGTTCATTGTATTTGTTCGTGTAAATCATCTAACTGAATCATTTAAGTATATGATAACTTAGATGAAGGTTGTCAAATTAGAGGATACATTAACTTGTTTGGAAGATACAATGAACTGAATTTATTTATTGAATTTTTTATTTGAATTTTGCTTGTGTAATGATGTGCCCAAAGAAAAACTTGAAGAGCAACTAACACGACAAGAGGAAGAATTAGCTCAAGTAAAAGGTCAATTGGAAGCTCAACAAGCCGCTGTGAACTCTTTCGTAGCGCGTTTTGACAATGAAAGAAACTAGACAATTAAATATATCCCTAAAATTGCTTATAAGTTTAATACATATTCATAGATGATTCATATATTATTAGTATAGTTTAATTGTATATGGATCTATTTATTACATTTTACTTGTGTCATGGTTGATAAATGACAAATGTCCTATTATTTGGTTTGATAAATTTGGTTGTGTATTGGTTAAGAAATAAGTAATGAATTGGTTGTTATTGATGTAACTGTAAACGGTGGAAATATCCAAGTTTTAAGGGAGATTCTGCAAAAAATTTTCTGAAAATTTTGAATAGAAGTTAATAGAAAAATTGTAATTGGTGTTATATATTCTTTCTAATTTTTTGATTCGGTTTTTCTCATTTACAAGAGTGCTAAAATGGTGACAACATACTACCTAAAGGACTCAAGAATATTTTGATTCATAGAGACACTAATCTATGTTAGACTTTTAAATTTTGGTTGAACTTATGTAAAAAATATAACTTGTAGAACTAATCAATGTAGATATTAATGTTATTTTGTTTTAAAACAATTTCAGTTAAATGAAGCATGTTTGAATTATCTATGTTTTTACATATTATGTAAATGTTGACTTGCTCAATAAAATAGTTAATATATTAATTAATTAAAAATATAATTTGGTAAATTATGTATGTAATTTGCATTAAAAAAATTTGTTACATAATAAATATTGTACTTTTGTAACAAAAAAATGTTACAAAATCAAGTAATATTTTGTAACAAAATTTTATGATAGAAAAAAATATATTGTCATAAAAAATATTTTGAAGATCAAAACTTTTATCACATTTTTAACGAATTTCGATTTTTGTATCAAAAAATTTTGTTACAAAATATTACCTTGAATTGTAACAGTTTCATTTTTTGTTACAAAAATTTTTTGTAACGGGGCATACTACAATAGCCTATTTTTTGTTATAAATTCTTTTTGTTTCAAAATTTTGGTTTTTTGTAACAATTTTTTTGTTACAAGTATTGCTTTTTCTTTTAGTGTTGACTAATCATCTTGAAAATAAGGTTGGTCAAGCTTGTCTTTGAAAAAGGTGTTCCTTACATAAGTATATTTTTGAATGATCTCATAGTTGATTGTTTGTTGGATTGACTCCGATTTATATGTATCGGCTTGCTTTGACTAATTTTGATTTATAAATGCCGATTTAGTTGGAATTATTCTAATTTATAAGTGTCGGATTGTTTGGATTGATTCCGATTTAGTTGCCATATTGTTGGAGTAATGGAAAGAATAATTAATTTGTGAAAAATAAATAAAATAAAAAAAATGTGAATTGTCTTCAATAAAATAAAATTAACTTCGTTTTTTGATCAAATACTTGATAATTATGCTAATCCAAAATTTTTAATGAAAACATGGGAGTTGAGTATTCATTTTATGCAACTAAAGTTGTGTACCATTAAATGATGTTACTAGAAAATTTGGAAGGATTTGTTCTCTTTGTTGATAATATTGGAGTGACTACTACCGTAGTTATTATTTTCGAGATATAATTGTTACCCCTGTCACCATTACTAGGACTCTTCTAGTCCTCTTATCACTTCGTCCATCTTGGTTCAAAAGTTTGGTTATCCTCTGAATTTCTGCTTTCAACGATCCATTGATAACTAATAGTTCAACTACAGTGGGAAGAGGAGGAAGTGAATTGTTTGGCTTTTTCGTCATTAATTATAACCTGCAAAAGAGGGTAAATAATCAGACAGAAAAAAATGATAGTGAGGTTAAGTCAACTTGGCCCCACGGTGAGCACCAAATGTTCTTGCGTGATAAGCCTTAGATGGTGTATGACTCATCCTGTTTAGGAATTGGGGTCTTCTTCGCTTAAGACGGATGAGGTATACGTCAATTTCAAGAGGAACAACGATGGCGGGCACCTGAAAATGCACTCCGACACTCAAATTAGTAAGAGTAGAAAATGAGTATAATGCAATTTAGAGTGAATAGCATATCTTCTTATGTAGTTAGGGTTTGGTATTTATAGAATGTTACCTATTCAGAGAGGTTGAGATATTTGTCTGATCTTTTGATAACCACATTAGTTTGTTCTGATTGAGTTGTTGAGAGCGAGATTCTCTCTAACTGAAAATGAGTCACGTTTATTATTGTATTTGAATTCTGATTTATAGACATAATTGGGCTAGGTTATGACTACCAGACTAATATGTAAATCGAATTAGTTTGATTCAATTTACTATGTGTATCCTTTACAAGTAGTAAATCGAATCATACCATGTATATGTTATACTAGTAGTAAATCGAATCAACATAAATGTTAATAATTAAGAAAATAATCTCATTTGAATTCAAATAAAATATCAAAAAAATCAAAACAAAATAATAATAGAAATTCAAATTGTGTCTTAGTTCAAATTGTAAAAAATTTATAATTTTATAAACTTACGAATTTAAAATAGAATAATAAATTATTTTTAAAAATTTTTTAAAATTATCTTTTAACTCTTTAACATATGAAGAAGTATTATTAAGACTTTTGATATTAAAAAAAATTATTATAAAATATTTTGTTCCTAACGAATTGTTCCAGTACATATCTCCATAATATAGCATTATTTGTCACATTTTTGCAATACACTACTATTTGAACTATATAAAAAATAATTAATGTGATTATTCATCTTTATATTTTACTGACATCACATAAAAGGCGCCGTTTTGTTGCCTTTTATACGTAAATTTTAACAATCTTTATCAGTATATGTCAGACGATATCAGAATAAAAATTAGTTAGAAATAGCATGATATACGTTGATTCAATAAAAAATTAAAAGATTAATTTAACTTGTAAAATTTGAGAAATCATTTTTTTCTTTTTTCTTGATAAACTAGTAACGTAAATATTTATGTTGTGTTTTAGATAAAATAATGCGTTAGTGGGCACAGTGATCCTTGTGAAAAAACAAAATCATTTGTTTTCATACTATTAATATTAACTACTATTATGGGATGTCCGCATCCATAAATAAATTAAATTATGAATCCCGCTAGAGAGCCAATGAGAAATTTTGATAATGTGTATAATGGATAGTTATTTCACATAAAATTCTGAATTTTAAATTCTCCAATTTTAAATTTTAAATTTTAAAAAAATCCAGTTAGTTATTTCAAAAAAAATAACCATCTGAAATCCTAATTTACTAAAACATTTCACTCCAATACTCTCTTCTTTTTCAACCGGCGACCACCCCACCTTTATTAATAATCATCCTATTTCACCTACGCTGCTTGGCTTGCCACACGCCACTCACCTTCAGTAAAAATAACCATTCACTTAAGGATAAAAATAATCATCCGCATACCTAATAAATTGAACATCTAACATATTTTAATTATATATAACTAAATTCAATCCAATCAAATAAAATAATCATCTACATAAAAATTAAAATAATCATCCGCATACCTAATAAAATGACCATCATAAATTGACCATTAAAATAGAAGAAGAAAATGAATAAATAGAAGAAACAACTATGATCATCCAATAATTTAATTTTTATTGAAAAAAGAAAAAATGTATAATTTGACACATGAGTCTTATGATTTTATGTAACCATAAAATTGGAGAAATAAAAAATAGAAAAAAATTTTGAACAGATGAGGAGACATGAATCATAATCAAAAGTAAGCAATTGAGTGTTTGATTTGAAATTGTCTTCAAGCACGCGTATGTTACACCTACCATACTCACACGGTTAATTCAAACAGTAACGTCGTTGAGCTTTTGGCGGCATATGCGGGAACCCATGGCGGTGTCGGCTGGAGTCTGCGGCAGCGTCAGTGGCATAGTTACATGAGGGAAAGGAAAGGGTTATATTCGCGGTGAGACGTCGAGAGGAAGGCACACGCCGGTTGTGACGGAGTCGTTCCAGTTCTAGGTTGATCGGTGTCGCAAGTACGACCCACACGATCGGAAGGTGCTACTGGGCGGTTGCTGGTATGGACGTCGGCGTCAGTCGAAACTCTCCCAGTGAGAAAGGACGAGAAAGGGAGAGAAGGAGGTAACACCGTTGAGAGAGAGAGGGTCTTCATTTTTGTGTGGTAACACCGTTCAGAGAGAGAGATGGTCTTCGTTTTTGTGTTCCTATAACTAACGGCAATCCTAATTTATTTCAAATTTTAAATTAGCAAATATTCAAAATTAGTTAATTGACTATAATTTGATTTTAATTTCAATTTAACCCCATTGTACACATTGTACACTAATAACATTGACTCCTCATACTTTCTCTTAAATTATATATAGGAAAAGTGTGAGGAGGCAATATATGTATTGTACAATAATGTATACAATGGGGATTAAATTGAAATTAAAATTAAATTATGGGCAATTAATTAATTTTGAATTGTTTCTAATTTGAAATTTAAAACAAATTAGGATTACCGTCAGTTATAGAATCAAAACAACGACCTCCCTCTCTCAATACGGCGTGACCTCCATTCTCTCCATTTCTCCGAGAATCTCGCCGATGCAGCGCAGCCACGATCACTGTCTGCCGTCCAAGTCTGTTCCGACCGGCCTCGTCATCTGCACAGTCCACCGCCCAGCACAACGTTCCTCTTGTTTGGTCGATCTTCACGGCAACGCAGCAACCTGGATGTCCAGCGAGGACAGTGCACAGCTGGTGTGTGCCTTCTTCCGATGTCGACGTCGCAAGATGAAGGTGTTTCAAGTGTGCTTCCTCCTTCACGCACATCACCTAGCTGAAGTTCCTTAATGGAGTGCGATATGGTTGAACCGCTGGGAAGTGTTCCATTTGCCGTCGGTAATGAGAATTCATCAAATCTACATGAAAACGCAGCCGACCATTTCATTATCGACGGTGAACAATCAAATAAGGTGAGCAACTTACGTTCAAAACATTGATAATGGATAGTTATTTTTCAACTGAGTTAGATTTTAAATCTTAATGCAAATGGCGTGTTTATTTTTATGTTTAATGCTTACCCAGATGTGATGGAGAATTTGTGATTCAACTAAATTTGTGATTGTTTTATATTGAATGGTATGCGTAAATGTATGGAGAATTTGTATAAATTAATTAATCATGGCATGCTTATATGATTGTTTTATAATGGTATCGTAGACTTATATGCTTCCTGCATATTATATGGTATGCTTATATGCTTCTTGCATATTATATGCTTATTTTTCATACTTATATGCTTATATTATATGCTGATATGTATGTAGAATTTGCATTAATTAATTAATGGTATGCTTATATAATTGTTTTATAATGAATAGTATGCTTATTTGCTTCTTGCATGTGTAGATAAAAATTTATGTATATAATTATACATGATGGTCATTAAATGAATAAAAAAAGCAACTCTAGGGTGATGCAGGTGCTGAAATTGGGAATGAATTATGTGTATGGTAATTGTATCTACTACAAGTTCAGCTATGTGAGGTAGAGTGACATTATGAAAGAGAATCCATATAGTAGTTACAATACTTATATAATAGATAAAATGAAATAATTAATTCAATTACCCATCATTGTCATTTTCATGCATTTGTTTTTAAGCTAAAATGGATAGGATGATTAACTTGATTTCTAGTTTTTGTTGCGTTTTTGGTGCTGGTTATTGAGGTTTTATTTACATGATATTTAATAAGGATTTATTTTTTTCTTTGGGTTTCTGTGTTTATTTTGGAATTGTAGGCCATGCAACTGTCGGATATTACTGAGGTTGGAAGTGAAGAGATGCATCTTCGTTACGAGGTTTTGGACTCTAGTTTAATTTTGTGTTGTCATAGTCTGCATGTTTGATTTGATAATTAATGGTAATGATTTTTTTGTAATTAATCAGAAATGTAGTTACCAGATCATGGTTGCCTTCAAGAAGACGAAATAACAAGAGTTTTGGAATGCAGTTTGTACAGTTGCAGGTAGCTCATGAATTCTATGTTACTTACGCAAAGAAAGTAGGATTTGCAACTAAGATAAGGACAACAACATAAGACAAGAACACAAAGAAACTCGTTAACCAAGCTATCCACTATAATCGCGACGGGTTCGGCGGGTCTCGTGTCAAAGCACTAATGTGGAAGAACACGATTTCAGCTGTTGGGTGCAAGGTAAGGATATATATGAAGTTTGATAAGGACGCAAGCGTGGGTTTTATTCTAGGTTGAGTTGAGGCACTCGCACTCATGTTTAGCGAGAAAGGCGGTGCACTACCATGAGTATAGAGAGCTGACCATGCATGCAAAGTGAGTGATCAAGGATAATGATGAGGCTAGAATTCGACCAAACAAGACATTCCTAGCTTTGGCAAATGAGGATGGGGGCATGTCTAACCTGGGATTCTCAGAGAAGGATTTAAGAAACTATATTATAGCAAGGCTCCGAACCAGCAACATGAATGCGGATGTTAGCAAGATGATGAACTACTTCATGAGAATAAAGAATATCAATCCGAACTTTTTCTATGCGGTGAAGTTGGGCGAGGAGTGTAAATTTAGGAGTGCAGTATGGGTGGATGCAAGGTGTAGGGTGTCGTATGAATATTACGGAGACGTCGTGTCAGTTGATAGCGCCTACAGTACAAACAGGTATGAAGTAGTTATGTTGGTGTTTTTTTCTTTATTTTTTATTTTGTTCGGTCATGATTGGGATTTCTTATTTTTGGTTGGTTCTTCGTGTAGGCATGGATTACCGTTTGTGTCGTTCGTCGGTGTCAACCACCATGGTAAGTTGACCCTCCTCGGCTGTGCTTTGCTGAGGAATGAGAAAATCCCAAGTTATGAGTGGATTTTCAGCCAACGAGTGAAGTGCATGGGAACTGCTCCACAGCGGATCATCACCGATCAATGCAAATCTATTTTATGTGCGATCAGAAAAGTGTTACCCGATACACGCCACCGGTGGTGCATCTGGCACATTACGAAGAAATTACCGCACAAGCTTGGAGGTTATCGTCGGTACAGAGAGTTGTATGATGACCTCAATGACATTGTGTGGAACTCTCGGACTGAGGAGTCATTTTAGGATAACTGGTCTAAATTTATAGATGAGTACAACTTACATAACAATACATTGATGTCAGGTCTGTTAGTGTCCAATTACTTTATGCGCTTTAATTGACAATTATTTGGTATCTGGCTTTATCTGATTTGTAGTAATAAGTTCAGTGTAAGGTTTCTTTGCTAAAATTGGTTTTTTTTTCTGTAGACCTCTATGATGACCGATGCATGTGGGTCCCCATATACTTCAAGGGTGAATTTTGGGCTGCCATGAGGAGTACATAAAGGAGTGAGAGTATGCACGCATTTCATGGTGGATTCTTACACAGTAGGACTAGCTTAGTCCAATTTGTTCACGAATATGACATTGTGCTTGGAATCAAGGAGTAGAGGGTATTGGAGGATGATGCAGCAGACTCGAGGGGGTTATCACTTGTGCAACAAGCTCGCCTGTGGAGAGACAATTTCAGAAGGAGTACACTATCAGCATGTTTAGGGATGTTCAAACTAAATTTGTGAAGAAGGCTGATTGCAGAGTCTTTTTAGTTGCTGAAGAGGGGCCATCGGTATACATGAAGGTTGAAGAGGAGAAATTAGTCGACGATACTATTCTCTGCGTTCCACACAACATCCACTTGACCGTTCCACACAGGAGGTTCGTTGTGAGCGTAATCTTTTTGAGAGTTCAGGTGTGTTGTGATGTCACTGTCTTGCAATTTTCCATTCGTATAAAGTGTATAAAGTGCCTACCTGTTATGTTCTCCCTCGATGGAGCAAGAGCATAAAGAGCAAGCATACTTATGTCAAGAGTAGTCACGACTTCATTTAGTCGGATGAGAGTCATGTTGCATTCAGGGGATTATGTGCACACTTCTACAACATTGTTCAAGAGTTTGTCAATGACGACGATGAAACAGCATTGTTGCATGCTGCTCTGGAAGAAATAAGGGCCGAGCTGGCCGCGCACCATGCCAAGAATAGGTCCGAGAGTGTGGCGGACACCCATACCAGCATTGGCTCATAGAGTTCGAACGTTGTCGGTATAGTCGACATCCAAGGCCCATCAAAGGTCACCACAAAAGGCCGGCCAATAAAGAGAAAGGATGTCCACAGCAAGAATTTAGGTGGTCTGAGAGTCTGACTCGGCAAATTATGAACATAACAATCCGAAAGGTAAATCAGATTCACGCAAAGCAAAAACATGGCACACCTAAACAGCAAAGTAATGAGTGAAATTCAACATCTTAGTGAACAACCATACGCACTACTAGACCCATATCTTTTACATTCTTAAAGTACAAAATTAGAACCCTTCACACCTAACATCTTCTACACATGATCTATAGGTAGATAAACTAAATTAACACCGAATATAAGAAAATGATTTTCTTCAAGTTATATGTTCACAATAAAAGTAAAGTTAGTGGTATGTGTGAAAGTAAACATCTATCTTGAACTTTTTCAAACTAAAAAAATGGTTAATGTAATTATCATCATATATGCATTGTCTTACCTACAAAAAGAAGAGACCCATCAAACAGCAATTCGTTCAAACAAGCTCATAATGTACTAGGATCAAAATAACATTCACCATTATAAAATCGACCATCCAAAGGTTTGGTATACTAACCAACATATTTGCACTTTTAACTTGTCATGTGCTCATCAACATCTCCGCAAAGTAAAAATAAAGCATACTTCATAAATCACGGCAACAAGGTTATGTGAAAAATGATCAAATAGTAAAATAAGACCTGTTTTAAATTTATTGTCTTATGCAATACGAAGCTCGAATTGATGAGCAAATATACAATTACACTTCCTCAGGGAATATACAATAGTGCTCAGATACTAAGATTAATTGCTAAATAGGAAAATAAAATAAAAAAACAAAATCACTGCAAAAAAAATAACCAAATAAGCAAATTTGTTCTTGTTGATGTAAAACCACCATCCAATAACATGCTAAAGTAATCATCTATACAGTGTCAACTCAATGTCAACAATGGTCCACACAGCGAGGGAAAAAAACTGACATATTTGAACCATGCGTTTACAATTTTTCCCGCGCAAAAATTAAATCAAAAGCAACTATCCACATAACAATTTTATTCAACAAGGTCCAACACAGTAACCATGCAGAAAGTGAGGTTTTAACTGTGATAAATCCAACAACTCAGCAATATAAACAGTATCCAACACTAGAAACAATAGAAACAGGAACCATGAGAAAAAGAAATCAAGCCACTAACCGGTTAACGTCGATGATGGTAGGTGTGATTGGGCATGCACACCAATGAGTCTTTGAACCATCCAACGGTCACGCAGGAGGAAGACCCAGCCCACCGGCTGACGTAGAATGGCGAGCGCAAATGACCTTGGGTGATGCAGGTCGCGTTGGGGCAGATTAAAGTTCCAGATCGCGCGGGGGCAGAACGGTCGGATGTTCAGTCGCGACAATACTCATAGGTTGCTTCAAGCGAGGGTGGCGGCGTGCGAGGGAAGCTCTGTGTCATGCGGCAAATCAGACGGGGATGCTCAGCCATCACTTTGCGCAGCAATTGCTGCTAGCAATGGAGGACGGGTGCGAGGAAGGTTGGCCCTGATGAGCAACTAATTTATACGCTTTTTGGCATTGTTTTTACATAATTTTTAGTATATTTTAGTTACTTTTTATTATAGTTTTATTAGTTTTTATGCAAAAATCATATTTCTAGACTTTATTATGAGTTTGTGTGTTTTTCTATAATTTCAGGTATTTTCTGGCTGAAATTGTGGGACCTGAGCAAAAGTCTGATTCAAAGGCTGAGAAAGGACTGTAGATGTTGTTGGATTCTGACCCTCCTGCACTCGAAGTGGATTTTCTGGAGTTACAGAAGCCCAATTGGCGTTCTCTTAATTGCTTTAAAAATTAGACATCTTGGGCTTTCCAGCAATGTATAATAGTCCATACTTTGCCCGAGATTTAATGGCCCAAACTGACGTTCAAACGCCCACCAGAGACCTTTTTCTGGCGTAAAATGCCGGAACTGGCACCAGAGCTGGAGTTAAACGCCTAAACTAGCGTCCAAGCTGGTTTCTAACTCCAGAAAAGGCCTATGCATGGGTAAAGCTCAATGCTCAGCCCAAGCACACGCCAAGTGGGCCCCGAAAGTGGATTTTTACACTATCTGTACTTAGTTACTTATTTTCTGTAATCCCTAGTAACTAGTTTAGTATAAATAATACTTTTTACTATTGTCTTTACATCTGGAGATCATCTTTTGATCTTGGGATCACTTTTGTGTGACTTTTCACATTTGGGAGGCTGGCCATTCGGCCATGCTTAGACCTTTTTTCTCTTATGTATTTTCCAACGGTGGAGTTTCTACACCTCATATATTAAGGTGCGAAGCTCTGTTGTTCTTCATGAATTAATGCAAGTACTATTGTTTCTCTTTTAATTCACGCTTACTTCTTCTCTAAGATATACTCTCGTACTTAATTCAGTTAAGTCAGAATGAAGGGGTGATCTGTGACAATCACCCACTATCTTCGTTACTCGCTTAGCCAAGATTCGCGTGCCTGACAACCATAAGCAGTCTACATGATGTTCAACGTAGTCATTGGATGATAGCCGGAGTATAGTCTCTTGGGTCTCTGATCCACGAACCGAGTCCGTGAGGTAAGAACCTTCGTGGTATAGGCTAGAACCAATTAGCAGCATTCCTGATATCCGGAAAGTCTAAACCTTGTCTGTGGTATTCCAAGTAGGATCTGGGAATGGATGACTGTGACGAGCTTCAAACTCACGAATGTTGGGCAGAGTGACAGTGTGCAAAATAATAGAGAGATCCTATTCTGAGACAAGTGAGAACTGACAGATGATTAGCTGTGCGGTAGCTGTGCCTGGTATTTTTCATCCGAGACAAGCGATCCAACAGTTGATTAGCCGTACAGAAACCGTAGCTGCACCATTTTCACTGAGAGGATGGATGGTAGCCATTGACAACGGTGATCCACCAACACACAGCTTGCCATAGAAGGGAGCACACATGATTGGACGAAGACAATAGGAAAGCAGAAGTTCAGAAGCAACAAAGCATTTCCAAATGCTTATCTGAAATTCCCACCAATGAATTACATGAATATCTTTATTTTAATTTATGTTCTATTTATCTTCCAATTATCAAAACTCTTATGAATTTGCCTGACTAAGATTTACAGGATGACCATAGCTTGTTTCAAGCCGGCAACCTCCGTAAGATCGACCCTTACTCGCGTAAGATTTTATTACTTGGACAACCCAGTGCATTTGCTAGTTAGTTGTACAGGAGTTGTGAAAGTATGATCATAATTCCGTGCACTAAGTTTTTGGCGTCGTTGCCGGGGATTGTTCGAGTTTGGACAACTGACGGTTCATCTTGTTACTTAGATTGGGTAATTTTATTTTATGTTTAAGCTTTTTATTTTTATTTTCAAAAAATACAAAAAAGAAATTAATAAAATCATAATACCAAAAAAATTTTGTGTTTCTTGTTTGAGTATTGTGTCGAATTTTAAGTTTAGAGTCAACTGCATGTTTTAATTTTTCTTAATTTTTGAAAATATATGCATTGTGTTCTTCTTGATCATCAAGTTGTTCTTGATGATTTTTCTTGTTTGATCTTTAAATTTTCTTGTTTTGTGTCTTTTCTTATTTTTCTTGTGCATTTTCGAATTGTTAGTGTCCCTAGTACAAAAGTTTTTAAGTTTGGTGTCTTGCATGTCTTTTTTTTTTCAAAAAAAAATTTCAAAAATATGCTCTTGATGTTCATCATGATCTTCAAAGTGTTCTTGGTGTTCATCTTGACATTCAAAGTGTTCTTCCATGCATTATTTGTTTTGATCTTAAAATTTTATGTTTTGTTTCATTTTGTTATTTTTCTCTCTCCTCATTAAAAATTTTAAAGACAAAAAAATATCTTTTTCTTTTTCTTCTCATAATTTTCGAAATTTTGAGTTGACTTGGTCAAAAATTTTTAAAATTTAGTTGTTTCTTGTTAGTCAAGTCAAAATTTCAAATTCAAAAAAAATTATATATTTTTTCAGTAAATAATACAGAGAAATGAAGGATCATAACATAAAGCAGAGGAATCAATAACATAAATTAGAGAAAACAATCATAAATCTGAAATACCTCAATTGCATTAATAAAATAAAATCAATCCAAATATGAAGAGTCATAAGCCAAATAAGCAACATCAATAATCAACAATTAAGAGAAGTCGAAATAAAAAGATATTGAACCTGATAAAAAAGATGAGATAAAAAATATTCCTAAGTTCTAAAAATCCTAATCCTAATCCTAAGAGAGAGGAGAGAACCTCTCTCTCTAAAAACTACATCTAAAACTAAAATTATGAATTATGAGAGCATGATGATGAATGGATGCATTCTCCCACTTTATAGCCTCTAATCTGTGTTTTTCGGGCCGAAAACTGGGTCAAAAATAGCACAGAAATTGCCCCCTGCGTATTCTGTTACGTTCAGGTCGCGGGCAAGTGACGCGGAGGCATCGCCCACGCGGCCGCGCGGATTGAAGTTCGCAGATGCGACATGTCCGTGTGGATCACGCGTTTGCATTGCCTAGCGTCAGAGCAACTATGGCATATTATATATCAAATTGAAGCCCCGGACATTAGCTTTCCGACGCAACTGGAACCGCATCGTTTGGACCTCTGTAGCTAAAGTTATAGCTGTTTGAGTGCGAAGAGTTCAGGCTGGACAGCTTAGCAATTCCTCCAACTTCTTGTATTCCTTCCACTTTTGCATGCTTCCTTTCCATCTTCTAAGCCATTCCTGCCCTGTAATCTCTGAAATCACTTAACACACATGTCAAGGCATCTAATGGTAATAAGAGAGGATTAATAATAAGCAAATATAAGATCAAAGAAGCATGTTTTCAATCATAGCACAAAATCAGGAAGAAAAATGTAAAACATGCGAATTGTATGAATAAGTGAGTAAAGAGTTGATAAAAACCACTCAATTAAGCATAAGATAAACTATAAAATAGTGGTTTATCAACCTCCCCATACTTAAACAATAGCATGTCCTCATGCTAAGCTCAAGAGAAACTATAAAGAGATGAAGAGGAATGATAGAATGTATGAGATGCAACCTATGAATGCAACTAAATGCAAAATATTTCTACCTACTTGGTTAAAAATAAATAAGTTCTCCAAGACAAACATAAATCAGATTTTACTAATTCAAATCATATAAAATAAAGACAAGTAAACTTGTAAGAAGATAGCTCATGAAAGCAGGAAACATAGAATCAAGCATTGAACCCAAACAGGAAGTGTATATCACTCTAATCTCTCAAGTGTCTAGGGTCAATCACTCTACTCGTCCCTAGTCATGCTTTCTAAACCTTGTTCTTCATCTAACCAATCAATAAATATTTAGCATACCAATGCAAACATCATGAGGTCTTTTTAGGGTTGTAATGGGGCTGAGGTAAAGGTAAGGATATATGTATCGCCAAGTGAGCTTTATAAAGTGAATCCTTGATTAGTCTAAGATCTCACCTAACATATACATAGTTTATACAATTTTAGAAAACTTTACCTAACTACCCAAATTTTTTCCCACTTTTGATGTTACATGCTCATGCATTAGTTTTAATTTTGTCCCATGTGCATTGCTTTATTTTGCACTTGGGGAATTCTTTTGTATCCCCTTTATTCAAATACTGAATCATATTTTTTTTTGTTTTAATGCACATGGTAATTCAATTATTTTGATTTCACATGGGCATGCTTCCCAAAAATTTTATTTTGAATTATTTCATTCTTTTCAACTTCCCACCCTTTGTTTTTATCATCCATGTTCCCAATAGGTTTCCCACACTTAAACAATTACACAATTTTTATCTTAAACTAACCAAGGATTCAACTTGAGATTTTAAATTTGTTTTTCTGCTTAAGGCTAGTGTTGTGGTTTATAGAATAAGAGGGAATTAAAGACTCAAGGGGGCTAACAAGGGTGATGTAAAAGGTAGGCTAATTTTGGGATAAGTGAGCTAGAATCAAACAATGACCTCAATCATATACAAGCATGTAAATATATTAAATATTGGACATATAGAATGGAACAAAGCAAAGATTACAATTATATAAAAGAAAACACACAAGAATAAAAATTTATAGTTAAATAATGTAACCATGTAAATAAGTTCAAAATCTCACAGGTTGTGTGTTCTTTGGCTCAAAAACCATGTTCCAAATACAACTTCAAACAAATTTAACACAAAAATTTTCAATTTAAATTAGTGAAATTTTTCAAAAATAGGATCTTAAAAAGAAACTTATTATTTTAACCAAGCAGTAGCTAAATGCATAAAATCAAACAAACATGAAATTAAACATGCAAATGCAATAATGAACAAACAAATAAAATAAAACAATGGTGTTGAAAAGAAGAAAATAGCTAACCCATGGAGATCGGTATCGACCTCCCCACACTTAAAGATTGCACCGTCCTCGGTGCATGCTAAGATGTGCAGGTGGGCGGGTTGTTCCAACTGATGCTTTTCTCCAAAGATTGTACAGATGGACTTGTCTTCTCTCCCCATGTAAACGTCTTCCGCTTCCCTTCCGGGTGGCCATCCTGAAAGAAAATAGGGAAGAAAAGTAACCCAGAAATAAAGATAAGAAAATAAATGAAGTATGGTTGGGTTAATGCCAAATGATAAGGGTCTCATTTACATGGAAGCTTCAACATGTACGTGAGAAAACAATATAAGCCATGGCATGCCAGTGGTACAAAATGTACAACAATGGGGAAGAGAATGGGTAATGAAAGACAATGTAAGTTCATGTCAATGCAAAAGGAATACAGGTATAAAAGATTGACATTGACAGAAAATTAACATTACCCAACATTGTAAAACAAGTCACTAAGCATCAAAATGACACCAGAAAAGATGCAACAGTTAAATAAGAAAATCAACACCAAAGAAAAAATAAATCTAGAAAAGAAAAGAAAAATATTGAAGGTTGTGGTAGGCTTAGAGAAGGGGGGTTGAATCTATGCCTTCCTTTTAAGTTATTGTTATTACCCTTTTAAAATAGATTTGCAATTCTGATTCTGTTTAAACTCAGCAGCGAAAATTTATGAGACAATTTATTTTTGTCTGATGATTATCAGAAAACAGAACACAGCAGAGAAGAGAAAAGCTAACACCAGCAAGTATCCTGGTTCGGTTGCCTAGTGTTATGCAACCTATATCCAGTCTCCTCCACAACTATGGAAGAATTTCACTATAGTTAACAGTATTAGATACACCAATAACACAGGATTGACCCAATCCTTTCACACTCAAGTTCTAACCTAACTTGACATTGGCTATGCTAATACCTAACTATTCACTCTTAGTGCTAACCCAACTAAGAAAGGGATACCTTACACGTATAAGATACAAGACATAGACATACCTAAAGAAATCTGAAAATAACTCTAGGCTTTTCTCTCAAGTGTTTCACTCAGCCTTTTTCCACTCATGGCTTTTACTTGAGTTTTCTCACAATGCCTTTTCTCACTAGAAATTACAGAATGATAAACATTGAAAAGTACATTACAATCAGTAAAACATGAAGGAGATTGACTTCATCAACAGCCTCTTTGCTATGTGAAAAACCAGCTTTGCAAACCACTGATTTAGTTCTTCAGTATTGGCCGAATGCTTTTTTTATAGAAAGCATTATCCAAGTAGAGGAACTTCACAGGGAATACTTCACAGAACACTGTTCTCACTCTCTGGTTTTCTCTCCTTAGTTCTGAATGAGCAAGAAGTCTTCTTTTATTTTCCTTGCATGTTGCTGGGACCTTCTTCCAAGGTCAACACCTTGAGCCTTGAGCTTCACCAACCACAGATTCACTTTTTCTCAATAATCCTCAGAATAGAAATTTCCCCTCTGAGTTCCTCATCTTGACCGAAAGCCACAATGCAGTAACCATAGAAATCTTCTCATGGTCAACTTGATCTTGGCCATTGAAAAACTACTTGGTCCCCAAGTATCACTTGTGACCGTAGATGTGAAACAGAATATGGCAGAGAACAACTTTCTCTTGAATGCCATTTTCGGATAGAGCAGAGAGTTGGGAAGAAGAGAAGAAGATCTGATGCATGCAAGATGAGATGGATTACCTTTAACCAAAGCTTGATTTGGTTTGGATTTTCTGTTTTAGCTTTCTGTGTATCAAGCTTAACCCTTCTCTCTCTTGCTTCTTTGGTGTTTTGCTTGGTGAAGAAGCTCTTTCACTCTCGTTCTCTTTCTTACTTTTCTGAAGTTGATTTGACTTGGTCAGAGAGAAGAGCTACGTTGCACATTTTGGAGGAGTGAAGAATTCAATCTTACAAGAGAAGCTTTGTGGGATGGATACGGGCTTGGATTGGTTTGGTTCATGTAACCCGTTTGGCCCATCTGATTTCTTTGGCTTCTATCTTTTGCTTTTTCTTGGGCTTCTGATTTTTGCTTTCAGCCCAATCATCCTTGCTAATTGCTTTTTATTCCATTTGGGCTATTGAAATTTTGGCCTGCAACAATAAACAATTAGTAAAAAAGTAAATACAATTAATCAACACTAATTATTTATTTTGCTCAAAAATAATGTTTGTCATCACTAATTAATTTAGTTAATTTCTTAAATCAACAAATATGCACTAAATTAAAATGCAATGAATGAAATATGCAAATAAATTAAGTAAAATAAAATGAAAGATAAGAAGAATGAGAAGGGAAAGAAGTGAGTAAGAAAGGAGGGAGGAAAAAATTAGGATTGGGGAAGAAAAGATAAGATATTCGGCATATTAGGTTAAGGTGTGCGGCGCGCGCGACGCGGCCGCGTGGGGCACGCGTTCGCGTGATTGCGCGTTAATTTAGTTGATGCGGTCGGGTGACCCATGTTATGCTTCTGGAGCGAGTGCAGTCTCGCGCCTGCACAACTCTCTGTTCGAATTTATATATTTGCCAAATTTGGGTTGACGCGATCGCGTGGGGCATGCGATCGCATGAGTGGGCTTTAGAAGGGATGACGCGGACGCGTGAGCCATGCGTCTGCGTGGGTAGAATTGTGCGTTCAGCACCCATCCAGCACCACTCTCGCACAATAATTTGTTCTGCACCCTTTTTACGTCGAAAATCAGGGCACGCGGCCGCGTGGGAGGCCATTATTCCCATGTGACGCGGACGTGTCAGCGACGCGGTCGCGTGGGGTCAAATTATGCTAATGGCGCGCCTCCAGTCACGCTCTCGCTTGACTCTCTGTTCAATTCTTTTCTTCCCAACGCACTAGTGACGCGGACGCGTTGCGTGCGTGTTTTCCCTTTTTTTTATTATGCAATTATGCAGTATGCAATATGCAGTGTTAATGTAGATGCTATGAAAACTTCCAGGTTCAATGAAAATAAAATAAAATAAAAAGAAAATAAACAACACGAAATAAAATTGAAAAAGAACGATCATACCATGGTGGGTTGTCTCCTACCTAGCACTTTTAGTTAAAGTCCTTAAGTTGGACCTTCGATGAGCTCCCTGTTATGGTGGTTTATGCTTGTACTGATCCAGGAATCCCCACCAATGTTTGTACTTCCAGTAGCCTCCGGGGTCCCAAACTAAGCGCAGAAAGCCTTCAAGTAAGTTAAAGCAAGTAACAAGGCCCCTAGAGTGTTGACTGCCAGAATGAATTCCGGGGTCCCAAACCTTGCTTTTGCACCCGTCTTCTTGTTGAGCAATATTGTTCCATCCGGGTGGCAAGCAGTCTGAATTCTCACTGCAGTGACCCAACAGCTTCCGAGATCCTTTCAATTGAGCTTGACACCAATCCTTGCACCTCAAATTGAAGTGAAAAACCTCATTGAATCTTGCATACCATCTCTGAGTGCGAGTCATTTCCCTTTTACTCTTAAAGCCGCAGAGAACTCTAAGCTGGCCATCTGTTTCAAGTAAACCGTATTCAAGTGGAAAAATAAAGATAAGAGTCAAGGATTTTACCCACTTGAAGTCTGTGTTGGTTGGTAGTGGCCTTGGGATCAGTGTTTTTAGTGGTTCTGCAAGCTCTACTCCCTTGTGGTCTTCAGTGAATTCCTCCACTTCCTTGTAAACCTTTTCCATTCCAGCCATGTCCTGGTCAAAGTCTTCCATATCTTCCTCATCACTTGAGTCATAATTAGGAGGTTGAGAAAAGTCGACCTCTGCATCATCTTCATATTTAATTGGGGAAGATTCTTCTGTCTCAAAGAGTTCACTTGCGGGTGCAAGTTCATCACTAGGAGGACTTGACTGGTGACTATCATCATCAAGGAAACATGCGTCTTGAGTTACTCTGTCCAGTTCTTCATAAGATATCTGCATTGGAGGCTGTGCAACCTCCTCTTTAGCATCAATTGTAACATCCTTGACGGGGTCTTCCATGACTCTATATTTTCTAGGAGGTTCAGCATCTCCTAAATCTTCAACCAACTCTTCTTCTTCTACAATGACAGCGTCCTCTACTTGTTCCAGTACGAAGTTATGCTCTATGCTGTCCACTGGAGTCTCTAGTGTCTTCTTCGTGCTGCGTTCTTCATTAGATTCTCCACATGAAGCCATGGGAGTCTATTGAGTGTCTGAACGTCTGGAAGATAATTGATTTATTGCTTGCTCCAGTTGATGAAGGGTTGCATTGAACTGGTTTACTGATTCCTCGAAGTGAACCTGTGATTTTTGGCTTGATGGATATGGACATGGTGCGTAGGAGAGTGGTGGTTCTTGGGAGTAATTGGATTGGCATTGGGGCGGATAAGGATCATGTGGTAGTGAATGGTGAAAAGAAGCTTGTGAGTGTGGTGGTTCAAAGTTATGTCGAGAGAATGGTCTCTGAGCACAGGGTGGGGCTTGTTGGTAGTTACAAGGTTGTCCACCATATCTTTTAGCTGGGTATGCATTGTAGAATGGTCGTTGTCCATGATATCTTGGAGGGTGTTGTTGCCTAAAGGGTTGATTAGATCCTCTTGGCTCCATCCATCCTTGATTGGTCTGACCTTGATGCATATTCCTACTGTGGTTTCTATTTCCTTCAACAAAGTTAGAACCAAACTCAAAGCGAGAGGGGTGAGAATTCATAATAGATATCAAAAATAAGAGGGAAGAGAGAAAACAAATAAACAAGTAAAAGAATTTTTTTTTTTGAAAAATAATTACAATAACCAATAATAAGGCACACGTTTGCAATTCCCCGGCAACGGCGCCATTTTGA
>NC_029775.3:31303074-31328086 GCF_000817695.3 Arachis duranensis
TTTTTCTCCCACTTTGTTAACCTCTAACTATGAAGGTAAGTCAAGTGAATGAATTAATTCGAATCCTCAAGTCCCAGTCTTTCCTTGGAAAAAGTTAGAGTTATTGGATCTCGAATCAATTCTTGAAGAATTCCAATTTTCAGTCAACAATGAGTTTGATAACTCAAGAGTTACCAATTAATCAACCAAAGCCAAAAGAGAATAAAATCTACTTGAATGAAAATAATTTGGATAGAGCACAAGCATCAATAACATAAATTAGAGAAAACAATCATAAATCTGAAATACCTCAATTGCTTTAATAAAATAAAATCAATCCAAATATGAAGAGTCATAAGCCAAATAAGCAACATCAATAATCAACAATTAAGAGAAGTCAAAATAAAAAGATATTGAACCTGATAAAAAGGATGAGATAAAAAATATTCCTAAGTTCTAAAAATCCTAATCCTAATCCTAAGAGAGAGGAGAGAACCTCTCTCTCTAAAAACTACATCTAAAACTAAAATTATGAATTATGAGAGCATGATGATAAATGGATGCATTCCCCCACTTTATAGCCTCTAATCTGTGTTTTATGAGCCGAAAACGGGGTCAAAAATAGCCCAAAAATTGCCCCCTGCGTATTCTGGTATGTTCAGGTCGCGGGCAAGTGACGCAGAGGCGTCGCCCACTCGGCCGCGCGCATTGAAGTTCACAGATGCGACACATCCACGTAGATCACGCGTTTGTGTCGCCTAGCGTCAGGGCAACTATGGCATATTATATATCAAATCGAAGCCTCGGAAGTTAGCTTTCCAACGCAACTAGAACCGCGTCGTTTGGATCTCTATAGCTAAAGTTATAGCCATTTGAGTGCAAAGAGGTCAGGCTGGACAGCTTAGCAATTCCTCCAACTTCTTATATTCCTTCCACTTTTGCATGCTTCCTTTCCATCCTCTAAGCCATTCCTGCCCTGGAATCTCTGAAATCACTTAAAACACATGTCAAGGAATCTAATGGTAATAAGAGAGGATTAATAATAAGCAAATATAAGATCAAAGAAGCATGTTTTCAATCATAGCACAAAATCAGGAAGGAAAATGTAAAACATGCGAATTGTATGAATAAGTGAGTAAAGAGTTGATAAAAACCACTCAATTGAGTATAAGATAAACCATAAAATAGTGGTTTATCAATCTCACTGCGTTAAAACGCCAGTAAAGAGGCATTTTGGGCGTTAAACGCCAGAATGGCTATCATTCTGGGTGTTTAACGCCAGTAAAGGTATCATTCTGGGCGTTAAACGCCAGAATGGGCAGCATTCTGGGCATTTAACAGCAGAAATGGTAGAATTCTAGGTGTTTAGAAAAATGCCCACTAAAGAAGGATTCCTGGCGTTTAACGCCAGCCAGGGTATCTGGCTGGGCGTTAAACGCCCAAAGAGGCAGTCAAGTGGGCGTTAAACGCCAGAATGGATAGCATTCTGGGCGTTTAATGCCAGGATGACACAAGGGAGGTAATTTTGCTTCCGATTCGAATTTTTTTTCAAATTTTCATGTTTTAATTCATAATTTTGAATGGCTATCGTTTTCATCCCTTTTAAATTTTATAATCTTATCTTTTTCATATCATCTTTCATCAATCATATCTTTCTATCTTATCTTTTTCATTTTTCTTTTAATGTTTTCGAAAATTTTAAAACTAATTTTTCAAAAATCCTTTTTCTTAATTTAATTTCATATTTTCGAAAATCCTTGCTAACAATTAATGTTTTGATTCAAAAATTTCAAGTTTGTTACTTTCTTATTAAGAAAGGTTCAATCTTTAAATTCTAGAATCATATCTTTTAGTTTCTTGTTAGTCAAGTAATCAACTTTAATTTTAAAAAATTTCAAATCTTTTTAAATTCTTTTTCAAAATAAATCTCAATCATATCTTTTTAAAATTTTAATTTCAAAATTTTTTTCTAACTTTTTATCTTTTCAAAATTATTTTCAAATCCTTTCCAACTAACTACTTGACTTGTTTGTTTTAATTTTAAAGGAGCTTACTATTTCTTATCTTTTTCAAAACCACCTAACTATTTCTTTCACTTCTAATTTTCGAAAATCACGCATCACTTTTTCAAAATTCTTTTTAATTGACTAATTGTTTTAAATTCTAATTTTATTTTATTTCTTTTAATATTTTCGAAACCAACTTAATTAATTAAATAAAAATAAAAATATTTCTCTTTTCCTCTTTTAAAATCTGAATACTCTCTCTCTCTCATCTCTTTCTATTTATTTGCTAACACTTCTCTTCTACTCATAATTCAAACCCCTCTCTCTTCTCTCTGTTCGAAATTACTAATCTCCTCTCTCTTCTGATTCTTCTCTTCTTTTATTCTTATACTCACATAAAGGAATCTATATACTGTGACATAGAGGATTCTAGACCCTACCCTCTTTGTTCTCTTCTTTTTCATATGAGCAGGAACAAGGATAAGGACATTCTTGTTGAAGATGATCCTGAACCTGAAAGGACTCTGAAGAGGAAGCTAAGAGAAGCTAAAGCACAACACTCCGGAGAGGACCTTACAGAAAATCTTGAAAAAGAAGCAGACATGGCAGCCGAATCCAACAACAATGCTAGAGATGCAAGGAAGATGCTTGGTGACTATACTACACCAACTTCCAACTTCTATGGAAGAAGCATCTCAATTCCTGCCATTGGAGCAAACAACTTTGAGTTTAAGCCTCAATTAGTTTCTCTAATGCAGCATAATTACAAGTTTCATGGAGTTCCATCGGAAGATCCTCATCAGTTCTTAACTGAATTCTTGCAGATATGTGATACTGTTAAGACCAATGGGGTTGATCCTGAGGTTTACAGACTTATGCTTTTCCCTTTTGTTGTAAGAGACAGAGCTAGGATATGGTTGGACTCACAACCTAGAGAAAGCCTGAACTCTTGGGACAAGTTGGTCAATGCTTTCTTGGCCAAGTTTTTTCCACCTCAAAAGCTGAGCAAGCTTAGAGTAGACGTCCAAACCTTCAGACAAAAAAAGGTGAATCCCTCTATGAAGCTTGGGAAAGATACAAGCAATTGATCAGAAGGTGTCCTTCTAACATGCTTTCAGAATGGAGCATCTTGGATATATTCTATGATGGTCTATCTGAATTGTCTAAGATGTCATTAGACTACTCTTCTGGTGGATCTCTTCATCTGAAGAGAACCCCTGCAGAAGCTCAAGAACTCATTAAAGTGGTTGCAAATAACCAGGTCATGTACACTTCTGAAAGAAATCCTGTGAGTAATGGGATGACTCAGAAGAAAGGAGTTCTTGAGGTTGATACTCTAAATGCCATATTGGCTCAGAACAAAATATTGACTCAGCAAGTCAATATAATTTCTCATAATCTGACTGGATTGCAAGCTGCATCCGGCAGTACTAAAGAAGCTTCCTCTGAAGGAGAAGCTTATGACCTTGAGAATCTTGCAATGGAAGAGGTGAATTACATGGGAGAATCCTATGGAAACACTTATAATCCTTCATGGAGAAATCATCCAAATTTCTCATGGAAGGATCAACAGAAGCCTCAACAAGGCTTCAATAATAATAATGGTGGGAGAAATAGGTTTGGCAATAGCAAGCCTTTTCCCTCATCTTCTCAACAACAGACAGAGAATTATGAGCAGAGCCCCTCTGGCTTAGCAAACATAGTCTCTGATCTATCTAAGGCCACTCTCAGTTTTATGACTGAAACAAGGTCCTCCATCAGAAATTTGGAGGCACAAGTGGGTCAGCTGAGTAAAAGAGTTACTGAAACTCCTCCTAGTATTCTCCCAAGCAATACAGAAGATAATTCAAAGAGAGAGTGCAAGGCCATCAATATAACCAAAATGGCCGACCCTAGAGAGAGTAAAAAGGCAGTGATTTCCAGTGAGGAAGACCTCAATGGATGCCCAATAGCCAATAAGGAAATCTCTAATGAGGAACCAAAGGAATCTGAGGCTCATATAGAGACCATAGAGATTCTACTGAACTTCCTATTACCATTCATGAGCTCTAATGAGTATTCTTCCTCTGAAGAAGATGAAGATGTTGTTGAAGAGCAAGTTGCTCGATACCTAGGAGCAATCATGAAGTTCAGCAGACATTACCTCAAAAGAAACTGGATCCCAGAAGGTTCTTAATACCTTGTACCATAGGCACTATGACCTTTGAGAAGGCTCTGTGTGACCTGGGGTCAGGTATAAACCTCATGCCACTCTCTATAATGGAGAAACTAGGGATCTTTGAGGTACAAGCTGCAAGAATCTCATTAGAGATGGCAGACAAATCAATGAAACAAGCTTATGGACTTGTAGAGGATGTCTTGGTAAAAGTTGAAGGTCTTTACATCCCTGCTGACTTTATAATCCTAGACACTGGGAAGAATGAGGATGAATCCATCATCCTTGGAAGACCCTTCCTAGCCACAGCAAGGGCTGTGATTGATGTGGACAGAGGAGAGTTAGTCCTTCAATTGAATGAGGACTACCTTGTGTTTAAGGCTCGAGAATTTTCTTCTGTAAACATGGAGAAAAAGCATGAAAATCTTCATCTAATTCTCTCCATACAGAGTCAAGCAGAGCCCCCACATTCATACTCTAAGTTTGGTGTTGGGAGGCCCCAATCATGCTCTGAGTATCTGTAAAGCTCTGTAAGAGCTTATTGTCAAGCTATTGACATTAAAGAAGCGCTTATTGGGAGGCAACCCAATTTTATCTATGTTAATTACTTTTTTATTTCATTTTCTATTATTAGTTTATGTTTTCTTTAGGTTGATGATCATGTGAATTCACAAAAACAGCTGCAGAATTAAAGCGGAATAAAAAACAACGTCAAAAATAGCACACCCTGGAGGACAGGCTCATTGGCATTTAAACGCCAGTAAGGATAGCAGAATGGGTGTTTAATGCCCAGTCTGGCAGCATTCTGGGCGTTAAACGCCAGAATTGGCAAATAGACTGACGTTTAACGCCAGAAAAGGGTGTCTGGTGTCTGGCTGGCATTTAAACACCAGTAAGGATAGCAAAATGGGCATTTAACACCCAGTCTGGCAGCATTCTGGATGTTAAACGTCAGAATTGGCACACAGATGGCGTTTAAACGCCAGAAAGGTGCAGGGATGAGAAATCCTTGACACCTCAGGATCTGTGGACCCCACAGGATCCCCACCTATCCCAGCTCACTCTCTCTCCTCTTCACACATTTCCATAACACTCTTCTCCAAACACCATTCACCTATCAAATCCTACCCTCTTTCCCATAATCTCTTCACCACTCACATCCATCCACTATTTCCCAAAAACCCATCACAAAACCCCACCTACCTCATCATTCAAATTTAAAACACTTCCCTCCCAAACCCATCCATTCTCACACGGATCCCCTCTCTCTCTCTTACCCTATAAATACCTCTCCTTACCACCTTTAATTTCACACATCATAAACACTTCCTAACCCCCCTTGGCCGAACCATTCACACACCTCCATCTCTTCCATTTCTTCTTCTTCTCTTACTTTCCTTCTTCTTTTACTCGAGGACGAGCAAACCTTTTAAGTTTGGTGTGGTAAAAAGCTCTGTTTTTTATTTTTCCATAACCATTAATGACACCTAAGGCCAGAGAAACCTCTAGAAAGAGGAAAGGGAAGGTAGTTGCTTCCACCTTTGAGTCATGGAAGATGGAAAGATTCATCTCAAAGGTCCATCAAGACCACTTCTATGAAGTTGTGGCCAAGAAAAGGGTGATCCCCGAGATCCCCTTCATGCTCAAAAAGAGTGAATATCCAAAGATCCGACGTGAGGTTCAGAGAAGTTGTTGGGAAGCTCTCACCAACCCCATCTAACAAGTCGGAATCTTAATTGTTCAAGAGTTCTATGCTAATGCATGGATTACTAAGAACCATAATTAAAGTGTGAACCCGAACCCAAAGAATCGGCTCACAATGGTTTAGGGGAAATACTTGAATTTCAGTCCGAAAACTGTGAGGTTGGCATTCAACTTGCCAATAATGAGAGGAGATCCTCATCCTTTCACTAGAAGAGTTAACTTTGATCAAAGGTTGGACCAAGTCCTCATGGACATCTGTGTGAAAGGAGCCCAATGGAAGAGAGACTCCAAAGGCAAGTCGATTCAACTGAGAAGGCCTTACCTCAAACCCGTGGCTAGAGGATGGTTGGAGTTCATCCAACGCTCTATTATTCCTATTAGCAACTGGTCTGAAGCAACTGTGGATAGGGCTATCATGATCCATAGTATCATGATTGGAGAGAAAGTGGAAGTTCATGAGATCATACCTCTAGAACTATACAAGGTGGCTGACAAGCCCTCCACTTTGGCAAGGTTAGCATTCCCTCATCTCATCTATCACCTATGCAATTTAGCTGGAATTGTCATAGAGGAAGACATCCTCATTGAAGCAAACAAGCCCATAACTAAAAAGAGGATAGAGCAAACAAGAGAGCTCATTCATGGACCTCAACAAGAGCATGAGGAAGTCACTCATCAAGAAATCCCTGAGATGCCTCAATGCATGTATTTTTCTCCACACAATTATTGGGAGCAACTCAACACCTCTTTAGGAGATTTGAGTTCCAACATGGAGCAACTAAGGATGGAGCACCAAGAGCACTCCATTATCCTCCATGAAATTAGAGAGGACCAAAGAGTCATGAGGGAGGAGCAACAAAGGCAAGGAAGAGATATTGAGGAGCTAAAGCACTCCATAGGATCTTCAAAAGGAAGAACTAGCCGCCGTCACTAAGGTGGACCCATTCTTTAATTTCCTTGATCTTATTTTTCTGTTTTTCATTTCTATGCTTTATCTTTTGTCTGTGTTTTTGTCTTTATTACATGATCATTAGTGTTTAGAGTCTATGTCTTAAAGCTATGAATGTTTCATGAATCTTTCACCTTTCTTAAATGAAAAATGTTTCTATTTGCAAAAGAATAAGAAGTACAGGAATTTTGAAATTTATCTTGAAAATAGTTTAATTATTTTGATGTGGTGGCCATACTTTTTGTTTTCTGAATGAATGCTTGAACAGTGCATATTTTTTATAGTGAAGTTTATGAATGTTAAAATTGTTGGCTCTTGAAAGAATAATGAAAAAAGAAAAATGTTATTGATCTGAAAAATCATAAAATTGATTCTTGAAGCAAGAAAAAGCAGTGAAAAACACAAAGCTTGCGAAAAAATGGCAAAAAAAAAAGAAAAACAAAAAGCAAGCAGAAAAAGCTAGTAATCCTTTAAACTAAAAGGCAAGGGTAAAAAGGATCTAAGACTTTGAGCATTAATGGATAGGAGGGCCGAAAGGAATAAAATCCTAGCCTAAGCGGCTAATTCAAGCTGTCCCTAACCATGTGCTTGTGTCATGAAGGTCCAAGTGAAAAGCTTGAAACTGAGTGGTTAAAGTCGTGATCCAAAGCAAAAAAAGTGTGCTTAAGAACTTTGGGCACCTTTAACTGCGGACTCTAGCAAAGCTGAGTCACAATCTGAAAAGGTTCACCCAATTATATGTCTGTGGCATTTATGTATCCAGTGGTAATACTGGAAACAAGATGCTTAGGGTCATGGCCAAGACTCATAAGTAGATGTGTTCAAGAATCAACATACTAAAATAGGAGAATCAATAACACTATCTGAATTCTGAGTTCCTATGGATGCCAATCATTCTAAACTTCAAAGGATAAAGTGAGATGCCAAAACTGTTTAGAAGCAAAAAGCTACTAGTCCCGCTCATCTAATTAGAACTAAGCTTCATTGATATTTTGAAATTTATTGTATATTCTCTTCTTTTTATCCTATTTTGTTTTTGGTTGCTTGGGGACAAGCAACAATTTAAGTTTGGTGTTGTGATGAGCGGATAATTTATACGCTTTTTGGCATTGTTTTTACATAGTTTTTAGTATCTTTTAGTTACTGTTTATTATATTTTTATTAGTTTTTATGAAAAAATAACATTTCTGAAATTTACTATGATTTTGTGTGTTGTTCTGTAATTTCAATTATTTTTTGGCAGAAATTAAGGGACCTGAGCAAAAGTCTGATTCAGAGGCTAAGAAAGGACTGCAGATGCTGTTGGATTCTGACCCTCCTGCACTCGAAGTGGATTTTCTGAAGCTACAGAAACCCAATTGGCGCGCTCTTAATTACGTTGGAAAGTAAACATCTTGGGCTTTCTAGCAATGTATAATAGTCCATACTTTGCCCGAGCTTTGATTGCCCAAACTGACGTTCAAATGCCCACCAGAGACCCTTTTCTGGCGTAAAACGCCGGAACTGACACCAGAGCTGGAGTTAAACGCCCAAACTGGCATCCAAGCTGGCATTTAACTCCAGAAAAGGCCTATTCGTGTGTAAATCTCAATGCTCAGCCCAAGCACATACTAAGTGGGCCTCGGAAGTGGATTTCTGTACTATCTGTACTTAGTTACTTATTTTCTGTAATCCCTAATAACTAGTTTAGTATAAATAGCACTTTTTACTATTGTCTTTACATCTGGGGATCATCTTTTGATCTTAGGATCACTTTTGTGCGAATTTTCACATTTGTGAGGCTGGCCATTCGGCCATGCCTAGACCTTTTTCTCTTATGTATTTTCCAACGATGGAGTTTCTACACCTCATAGATTAAGGTGCGGAGCTCTACTATTCTTCATGAATTAATGCAAGTACTATTGTTTCTCTTTCAATTCACGCTTACTTAATTCAGTTAAGTCAGAATGAAGGGGTGATCCGTGACAATCACCCACTATCTTTGTTACTCGCTTAGCCAAGGTCCGCGTGCCTGACAACCACAAGTGGTCTACATGATGTTCAACGTAGTCATTAGACGACAGCCGGAGTATAGTCTCTTGGGTCTCTGATCCACGGACCGAGTCCGTGAGGTTAGAACCTTCGTGGTATAGGCTAGAACCAATTGGCAGCATTCCTGAGACCCGAAAAGTCTAAACCTTGTCTGTGGTATTCCGAGTAGGATCTGGGAAGGGATGACTGTGACGAGCTTCAAACTCACGAATGTTGGGCGCAGTGACAGTGTGCAAAAGGATAGAGAGATCCTATTCCAACACAAGTGAGAACCGACAGACGATTAGCCGTGCGGTAGCTGTGCCTGGTATTTTTCATCTGAGACGAGAGATCCAACAGTTGATTAGCCGTACAGAAACCGTAGCTGGACCATTTTCACTAAGAGGACGGATGGTAGCCATTGACAACTGTGATCCACCAACATACAGCTTGCCATGGAAGGGAGCACGCATGATTGGACGAAGACAATAGGAAAGCAGAAGTTCAGAAGCAACAAAACATCTCCAAATGCTTATCTGACATTCCCACCAATGAATTATATGAGTATCTTTATTTTAATTTACGTTCTATTTATCTTCCAATTATCAAAACTCATAATCAATTGAATCCGCCTGACTAAGATTTACAGGATGACCATAGCTTGCTTCAAGCCGACAATCTCCGTGGGATCGACCCTTACTCGCATAAGGTTTTATTACTTGGACGACCCAATGTACTTGCTGGTTAGTTGTACCAGAGTTGTGAAAAGTGTGATCACAATTCCGTACACCAGACTCCTAAAGTCCTGTGCGGCAGGGACGCAGTTCGCAGGTCACGCGGCAGCTCCTGCGGACGGGATGTCCAGCTGCGACAATGGGAGTTTTTGGTGGTAGCATGGCTTTCCGTTCAAAATAAAGGGATTGAAAAAAAATTGAAAATAGGGTTAAAACAAAACTAAACGGGTATTTAGGTTAATTAGAGCAAAAAGAAGTTAATTCTCATTTTTAATTTATATTGGGCCTAACAAGCAGCCCATTATAACCATTGTATATATACCCCGTTAATTCTCTAAGGAAGACTCATATATATAATACCAGAAATGCTATACATGCATGTAGGTTATTCTTCAATTTTTCATATAGTGGGCACAGTGATCCTTGAGAGAGAAAGCAATTTGCTTTGTCATTTATCTTTTGGCATGAATTTAATTTTCACCTAGTATGAACTATATACTATAATCAAATTTTCAAAAGGTATTTTTGGTGGGTTAACTCGAACAATATATCGTCATTTCTGAAGACTAATATTTTATTTTATTGTTTGAAGTTGAATCATTCAATTACAAAATATAAGTATGAAAAACTTATATGTATAACATTTGGATGTATCTCTAGCTAGTTTGAACCTTAACAAAAATTTAAATATTTAATATATACGTCAGACACATAACCCAGTAACCCTAGTTGGGTTACTTTCAATTTAATATGCAATTTGGATTAAAGGATATAAAAGTTGTATCATAATGCGTTTTTCACCTTTGATTTCATGATTTCCTCGAAATAATTATCACAAGAAAGCATTGATTGTACATTGGCACAAATCCATTTATGATTTATCTGTTTCCTTTTGACCAATTAGATTCAAAGTCCTAAGCCCTCTGATGGATATAATTATTAATTAGCAACGGAAAAAGCTTCCTAATATAAGAGCCACTCATATTGTTTTGGTGCAACAACAACATAGCTTGTTAGTTACACATGGGTTGCATATAGGGTGTAAGTGGGCCGAGCTATCGACAGGAATTAGGAATTTGTGGTTTGGCTTGTTTTAGATTTGATTTAATTCGACCTGTTTTATTAAATAGGTAAGTTTTAACTTTCTATAAAGTTTATTAGTTAGAAAATGTCAGATCATAAATTTAAAAAAATTTATAAAATTTATTGGATTGATTCGCTAAAATATTTTTTGTAAAAATAAATTATTTTTAGTTAAGACTTTCACCTATTAATATATGCTAAAAAAAAACTGAACTAAAATGAATCAATAGTCAAAAATAATTAAGATTATAATTTTTTATTCAAAAAAAAGTTGATAAATTATAAATATGATTATAATATATGACTAATGATTGATATATAAATAAATTATATTTTATAAATTATAAATTATAAATTTTAGAATGAATTTAATGTCCATTTAAATTGTTTAAGTTTATTATTTTGAATTTTACTTCGCGAAATAAATTTTTTAAAGAGGCTCCTGTGCTTGTCGGACTTTAAATAAGCCAGACTCAAACCTAAAAAAAACTTACGAAACATAATAAACTTAAATTTAAACTATCTACTTACAATATAAATCAAACTCATCAAAACTAAAGCTCGATTCTATTTCTACTCCTAGTTGCATATAACATTATGATTATGATTGGGTGTTATAGTGTCTTGTTGCTCAAGGAAATAATCTTTTTGTTTTGTCCAATGTTTATGTCCACCGAGCAAAAGTCATTTAGGTTGTCATTTAGCACACACCGACTTTGTATCTCATGATACGATAAGATTCCCTTCAATCCATGTAGGGTAGACCTACTTTTCACATATCACTTGCCCAAATCTAATTTCCCCTCTCATTTCACTTATATTTAAGTGAGGTTAGAGTTCAATTAGAGAAATAATTATAAATGAAGCTAGAGTCCAATTAGAATACTAATTTTTAGTAGTCAATTTTAAATATTTTTTAATATTTTCGTTTTATTTTTATATTTAGAATTTTTTTTTTTTTACTTAACGCCATCTCTCATCATTGACAATTTTTCGACCATTATTACCATAATACTATCTCTCAATATTACACTCGACACTATCATCATATTGTCATCATTTCTTATTGCCCACTATTTTTCGATCTCTGTTACCATTACTACCATCAATCACATGGTCTAAACCTTAAATCATAATTATAAATCCTAAGTTCTAAACCCTCTAAAAGGTAAAGGTTAAAAAAGTAATTTTAATACTAAGAAAAAAAGTTAACCAATGTTAATTAATTTAAAAATTGCTATATTCATATATTAACTAGAGGAGTTATTTGCCAAATATGAATGCCTAAACACATACAATACAAGATATTTTAGAATTTATAATTTAGTGCTTAAGACAATTTGGAGCATCATTAGTCATGAGACGAATTTCTTCAAATTATACTTTTCAGGTAGGTATACTTTAATATGTGATTTTTATTCATATGCGATGTTACTGTAAAATGGATATCAATAAAAACTTTTGATTTAACTACTATTTACTATCTCAAAATTTCTTTTGTGTAAAAGAAAATTAAATTATATATAAAAAAAAAGAATTAAGTTATTTCATTGTTGTGAGTGAATGAAAAGAAAGACAAGATCTGAGAGATGGCGAGCAAGTTATTTTATGCTTAATTTAAGTTTAGTGTTTATCACACTTTGTAATGATTTTATATTATTAAATTTATTTAGGATGAGAAATATAGTTTTTGTTAGTTAAAGTGAGTACTTTAACAATGTATGCTTTCTTTACAACGGTTGCAAGGCATGAGGGGCATGTTGATAATGCCATGATGATAATCAAATTTGACTTTGTAGAAATTTATATTAATGGTCCCTTTTCTTAAAAAAGAATTCCTCGCTAGCCATTCTACTAGCAAAGAGGCCCCTCTTGTTCCTTGTCGCTATATTTTTAACTTGTTGAAGCAAAGTGCATTAGATTGCAAGATCGAAAGATTCCCATTATAAAAACACACATTAAAAAAAAAAAGAGGGAATCGCTATTTAAATAATTAAATAGCATCAAAGATATGGAAAAATAATTCAAATTATCCTCAATGTTATCTTTTCTATATGAATTTTTCCCATGTTTTTGTTATAGTAGTTATTGGTTGTAAGGTTGATTTTTAGTTGTTTAAATGGTTAGTAAGAGAATAATTTCTTTGTATTGATAAGTCTAAGTAGTTTTAGGTTGTCAATCGACCAATAAAATATTAGAAGAAGAATAATAGAAGAGAATGATCAAATGGGTAAATATTTAGAGTTTAATACGTAAAGAAAATTTATAAAATTACGTCAAATAGTATTTGTTGATTTAGATAACCATTCAAACAGTAAACATGAAAGTTAGTTACTTTTTCAATGTAGTGTGTACAGAAAATACATCAAATTATTTAACATAAGTTGGTTGGTGACTTTTTGAGGGTCCCCTTGACTCTCACTCTCTATAGCATGCCTGTTCATATATGACAGAACAATCAAGCATGGCCAACACGATAATCGTGTTTCTTGATATATGCACTCCTAAGGAACAAACATTTAGTGCAGACATGGCTTACCATAATCTCCTGAGACAACAATAACCCATGCATTCATCCTCCTCTCCTGTAGGTTCTCAGTGTTCATTTCTTGATACACAAAAGACAACTCTCCTTTTTCTACCTTCCATTAATTATTCCTATCATATAGAGTCCAAATTTTGTTTAACCCATTTTCTATTTTGTATTTCAATATATACTTTATACCGATGACTGATTTTTATTTACGTTTAGATACATGATTAATACTCGTCAATCAGGGGTGGAGTCATGTATTAGGAAAGGGGGCAATGACTCCCTAATTTTAATTTTTTATCTGTAAATTATATGTAAATTTCAGTTTAGTCTCCCTTAAAATTTTATTTTAGTCTTATTTTATTGTGTAAATACTTTTGCCCCCCTTTAATATTTCATCGAGCTCCGCCGCTGTCGTCAATAAAAATGTTTAACTCGATCATACTAAAAAAACTGGTTTTGTTAAGAAACTAACTTTTTTTTATCCAATATCAACCAATATATATTAACTAATTATTGACCGAGAGAAAATTAGTTTCCATTTTTCCCAACCGTAAGAGATCGTTGCCTAAAGTTAGTTACTCATTAGAACTCAAATAACTGTTTATTTCATTCTACATATGCAGACTATAGCACAAACTACTGTATATATACAGTAATACAAAATCTACCACATAGAGAACTCATATTTTGGAACTTTGTGTGGTGTTTTGCCCGAGTCAAGTTTGTATAGTGAGAGTTCTTTTACACTAATAAACTATGATCTAACAAACCTTAGAGATTTTGTCATGACTAGACTAATAAGTAATAACTTATGTATGATTCTCCAAAAGCACTCAAGAATTTCTCATTCCTTCAGGCGATGTAAATCCTTGAGCATCTTCAGTGAGACGTTTCATAAGGTTCATAACGGCGGGAAGAAACCTTGATGAAATCGATAGTATCCCAGCTAGCTGCAATTTGGCAAAATAAATGCTGGTCACTTTTCCTAGTTGATGTCACTTTCCCTAGTTGATATCATTGCCACAGTTGGAATATGCTTCCAACAAATTAAACTCAATAATGGCAAACATGAATTTCAACAAGTCAGCTATACTTGTTCTTATTCTTAATAAATTTTCTCTATGTGATGTGCTGCTATGTATGAAAAGATGGCATGACAAGCAATCTTATAAGTTTAGCTAGTGTGTGTATTTGTGCACATAGCATTGTTATAATAAGATTCCATGAACTCAATAAAGTAGACAGAAAAACAACCATAACAGACAGAAGTTTCACTACTACTCACAGTGCCATTTCGAAACTCTCCCGCTATATTCATGTTCACCCAAATGGCCTTCCCAAGTACAAAGACAACAAACGTAACCAGCAAGTAAAGCGGATTTCTGTTTCAAGTAAAATGTTAGCAACTATTAACAAAAGTAGTTAACTTAAAAGATAGATTTCAGGTTATAGGAAGTAATATTTACTTTAGAAGCAGCATAAATTCATTAAAACCAAGAACAACCATTGCCAGTATAGCCCAAGCAGGGGGTAACCAATTGTTGCTTCGCTTGTACGCCTCCTGAACCCACAACCGAAATCAGGAAGGAAATGAAATAGCATCAATGTTAAAGAAAGGAACATGAACATAAACATAATCATAAAATTACAACAGTCAAAACCTTACTAACTTACCTGAGCCGAAATAGCTTGAGCAACTGTATACTCTGTCTCTTTCTGGAACTGCCTCCACAGAGACTTGCATTGCACTGGAGTGAGAAGTGTATCTTTTGGAGGAACCTACATTTGTCGTAGTTTCGTAAATATAATACTGATGGTTATAACATTATCAGGGAAGAAAGAAATATTATTATGTACTACCTCCTCCCATGTGCTTGAGGCCAGTGGATCAGTAGAAACTCCTCTGCTTGAAGATGCAACAGAAACAGTTCCATCCATGAGAGCTGAACGGAGTATACTGTCAATTTGATCTGGCCTCTCATCCAAGCGTATGGCAGCCATATCCGATAGAAGGTTAAGGGACTGACAGATGGTAATAAAATACATTTTATATGGGCCAAGCGACGAGTAATTTCCAATATAATTTCAAATTTAAGCACAATGAAACAATTATTGGAGTTTGCACAAATTACCACTGTGCGAGCTTCCTGTGTAATAACTTTAATATCTTCCTTCCCACTCCAAACTCTAGGGATTGAATTATTGTCATGATTGAAGACAGTAGAGAACCTAAAAGATACACCAAGAACCAACAAACCAACAAATTAATCCAAAATATGAATGCATTAATTCATCTAAGAGAAGAAAATTGTGCAAGAGACATGATATATAAATACAAACCCAACAGCACTCACCAAACATACCAAATGAACAACATGGATGAGCTTTATATAAAACAATCTTTACCTATCTTTCATAAGAATAAGAATCTTCCCAGCTTCATCTCTTGCTTTGTTCTCCACCAGTTTTCTTGCATAGTCCCTTAAGCTTTGTTGCATTCTTTCAGTTGTTTCTTCATCAAGCTCAAAACCAGAAACGGAAGACAGAAATTCAGATACAACAGCTTCAGTCTCACGTTTAAGAAGTTTTCGAATTGAAGGCCAGGTATCCTTTTCCCCAGTTTCAAATATGCACTCCACAGGATTAACCAAGGCCTTGGCCAGTTGTTCCTGCGAACAAGATACTTGTATTTTAGTGTTGATAAAGACATGCATCCAAAGAGCTTAACCAGTTAAATCTCCATTATGGCAGCAATATGACCTCAAAATTATTCATTATTGCTGATAATTTTGCATTGCGCACAGACATAGCATGTGAATCAATATCGCGACGAAGTTTGTCTCGCACTCTGGAAGCATCCCAGCTAGCCTGTCTTACAGCAGCATCTGGGGATAAAAAAGCAATTATTAATATTAAAATCCAATCGTTAGGAGCGTGCATTTTAGTGATAGTATAAAAAAGTAGAAAAATAGAGAGCTAATATAAAGTAGAATCATATAAGAAATATTCATAAACACTAGAGAAAAGAAACAGAAAGCATATTCAGCAGTTAGGACTAATAAGATGGATCCAAAGACGTAGAAAAACTAAAACTCAATCTGTTAGAGCAAATATGAAATTAAAGAATTGCAGAAGTTACCAAGAGATTGTGTTTCAAATTTAAAGGATTGATTTTAAAATTATAAATCAATAAACTAAATATAAAAGTTAAAATTTTAAATACTATTCAAAATTTTTGGTGAATACAGTACTATGCATAACAATTATGTTACCAGCACATGCTTTGTCAAACTCAAGCATAGATGATCGAGTCCACATGCGAACAGCTGCAGCAAAACCTTTTCCACTGTTTAGTGATTGTTCCAAGTTAATCTTGAAACTATCTAGAGCTTTAGAACGTAGATGGCCCAACATTGTTGTATAAGCAGGGAACACAAACTGAAAAGTCGACAATAAAAACAATATAAATCTTACCATACCACTCATGGAAGCTCAAAAACAGAAGTATATTTCCCACAAGGATAAGTTAAATAAATCCAATATCAGATCACTAACATCAAAGCATTTTTAAATTAACTATTCAAGATTTTAGGAGAGATGGTTTCACTATGACCAATCTGTAAGAGTTCATATTAATTGAAATGTTTAAGCTTGTAATACTATAAGCAATGCATAAAATATGTTTATTGGAACATATAAATTATGGAATTGTAATGAGCACTGGGCTGCTGCAAAAGTCATCTTATTAGATCAAAACTGAATTAAATAATTAACTCAGAATAGGACTCTATGAACATGAAGCCTCACATCAAGTGCCTTGGACTGCAAATGCTGCCGTTTTGCATTTCGCACACCTTCATCAAAGAACATTGCCTCTGCATCATATCTGTTGAGAACATGTTATCAACAATATCTAGAAAGAAATATAAAAGTTTTAGAAGACGTAAAGTAATCCAAAACAATGATATGGAAACTTCTTCACTGACAAAATAGAGGATCTAATGACAAGTTGGACACATTACCAACTTCTAATTCACCAATATATTTTTTCTTGCTTTTACAGCAGATATATTTTTTGACTAAGGTACAACATAAAACAGCAAGTCAAGTAGTTATTCAACATAATTTTATCGACTAAATACTAAATTTCAACAGAACTGAATCTTACTGTGATAGATAGGCATCAATAATTGAGCTCAGCTTTTCCCCAAAACCACGTACTGGACCTTGTTGAACAGCTTTCTCCAATGCCAACCAAACCTAAGCCAATTCATTGCATGATATTAGTTTTCAAGAACTTCTTATGCAACTTACAGTAGAGGGGAAACGGATGAGCACCTTATCAGAGCACAAGCGGCTAAACTTTTCATCAGCTATCTCTTCACAACGCACGGTGGCAACCATCACCTTTTAAATAAAATGGTAATATTTAAAACCAATGCACAATGACATGACACCCCAAAAATTAGATTCATAAGGAAGTAACCTTGTCTTGAATGCGAGAAAATAAAGAGGTATCCACCTTTAGATCAATAAATGTGCTGTAGTCGTTATCTGTTAAATAATCTAGCAAGGGATACCTCTCAAATTTACAAAAAGCCCATTTTATAATAGTTTTTCCAAATACGATCATAAAAAACCTTATGAGCTGGAAGATCAAGATCCTTATTCTCTCGTATGACTTTCCATATATTCTGTGCACTAATAGAAAATCCAGAAGCTGGCACAGCACCACGCCGATCGCCAGCAAGACCTCCAGGTGATATAGAATGAAAGAAACGCTTCCGCAATTGAGCAACCTGTACGACAAAGGAAAGAACTCGTGGAAGAAGTCCAAATAGATTTCGGAATTTCAATATTTGCATTGACAGTTATAGGCCGAACAATGTCAAGAAGAACCCTTGACAATGTTTTGAAAAAAGTATCAATAAGAAACCATTCCAGCACAAGGTAAATGCAGTATGCCTTTACAAGCTACTAGAACCCATGAACTGTCCCATAAAAAAGGTACCTCTGTTATAAATTTATCCTCCTTGTCCTCATAGCTTGACAAAGCAGTAACCTCCACCTTCATTTCAAATGATTTATCATACATATGACAAATTTCAACAGTTAAAGTGACACAAGAGCTGGGGAAAAGAGAGTCTTCTTACATTAAAGAATTCACTAAGAGGAGTATTTTTATGAGCTTGTGGTTTTGGTACTGCATCCCAAATCTGTGGAATTGATATTGATGTCACAAGATAAATTAAAATGCCGCTGAAGAAAAAGAAGAACCATAGGAAAGAAAAATCTCAGAAACTTGGAAGAAATAAAATTATCACCTTTTGGATATCATCTCTTAGAATAGGCTCCAGATGCTCAAATGGGGTCTGCACAGATTGCCAGAAAAATTATCAACATCAAATAAAACAAAGAACTACGGGTACATTCTCATGCATCAAGGACTATATATCTAATAAACCGTTCATGCAAGAGACCACTACTCTACCTTGTGAAAAATTCAACTTTATTTAGAAGAATGGGAAGCAATTAATGATCCTAAGACTAATTGATCATAAAGGCTTGATCCCTTGTCAAGGACAAATAACTGTTAGGTTAAGGCTCGTGAATGGTTTCATATATGTAGCATCGAGAAAGGAAAATAGTATTATATACCTTTGTTTTATCACGAATGACAAAAAGTAACGTCGTCTTGCGCGGGCTGAATAAACGCATCATGGCCTACAGATAAAAGAAAAGACTAAATTGTATAAAACTAAATATCAGCTAGAGGAGACTTCTTCATGGCTGCAAAGTTACCTGAAAAACTGTTTTCAAAAGTGGTATGTTGGCAGCATGTTCCCGGCCTATATCATGACACCACCTGTGAATAAAAAGGAGTCTTCAACATTGAACAATAATTCAAAATGAATTCAAGTTTGTCTAGCCTCCAAATTTCCCATATTATTCCATGAAGTAAAGTTTTTTTTTTTTCACATACTCTTGGATCCAACTACTACTACTTTTAAGTTTTAACTCAAAAGGAAACGAGGAAAACAGGATTTGCAAAGATTGCTGTATGTACATTTCATGATCAAACTTACATGTTTATCAAAACGACGTCAGATATTGCCAAAGCAAAAAGAGCACTCTGTTTCTCAAAAGCGGTATCATCCTGTATGTTAGGTTTAAAACCACAGAAACAGGAGTGATGGAGTTGTGGCATGCATGATGAGCTCCAATACAAACATGTAAAAACAATTATTCAAAATCTCAATGATATACTGTGGTGATTAATAGGAAGATTCTGTTAAGAGAGAATAGATTACCTCACCCCTCTCTCTTCCATCAGTACCCTCTAAATCCATAGCAATTGTGAATGGTTCAATCCCAACACATTTGGCTATCCAAATCCCCTTGGTCGTTTGAAATCTACAACAACACACGCGATATTCAAATTCAATTAAGAAACGTTATTTGTACTCATGTCTCTATTCAATAGCTTTGAGAGATAAACAACTAACCTTCCCTTAAATGCATCCATCTCTCTGAAATTTGTGTGGAAAAGATGATTGAGTAAGGTGCTCTTTCCTGCTCATGAGTCGAACAACGAATTAATGAATGAATGATGAAAGTTGAGAAAATGCGTGAATGAAAGAAGAGAAAGTAGATTACCGCTACTTTGAGGACCCATGACAGAAACGACAGCATAAGAAAGGGCACAGTGAGAGAAGTTAGTGCTGGTGATGAAGCTATGGAGGCCATCAACGTTGAAGTTACCTTTCTCATCGATGAGTTGAGTGCACCAACAATCATCTTCTTCCTTCATAGTGCGCTATACCGAACAGTAATCAAAATCAAATTCCAACTAGAGAAGAAGAAGATGAAGAAGAAGAAGGAATGGAAGCAAATAAAAATTCTTCATTCTTTCCTTCCCCCTCTCTGTCTTAAGCTTGACGTGCTTCCTTTTTCTCTTTAACTGCCACGTCTACATCCTCAAGCTTTCACTATTGAGTATTGAGTACTCTCTTTTTTGTTTTTACTTCCATTTTAGGAAACATTCAATTCTATCCTATGTCCTATAGATAAAAAATTTTAAAGTAATTAAAATCAAAATTTAAAATGAGAAAGTATGGGAGCTAATAAATAATGTGTATAATAGAAATAAAATTAAAATTAACATCAAATAATAATTAAATTAATTAATTATTAACAATTTTTAAATTTTAAAACAAATAAGAATTGCAGTTATGTATATGGTAGAAACGGTTTCTTTTTTTCATGTGATGTGAATTTCTTCTTCTTTAGGTTTGGTTTGGTAAAGCTTTTTGAAGATGTGCTTGTGCTTTTTAAAAGCTCAAGCTCCTCATTTTGTGTTTGGTAAATCAAAAAGATCATGTGCTTGTTCTTGCAGCTTTTAAAAGATCGGGGTACTTTTGAAAGCACCTAGGATAGAGCTTTTCAAAGTTGGCTTGTACTTTTCAAAATTTAAAAGTCTAATATAATCTCATATGTTAACTAATTTTCAAATTTAATGTTTGCATTTATGTCTATTATAGTATTTTTAAATTTTAAAAGCTATTTTACCAAACACAATTGATGTTACTTATGTTTATTAAAAGTTATTTTTGATTTGATTTACCAAACATAATTGCTACAACTTTTAAAAAGCCATCTTTTAAAAGTTAACTTTTATAAGCTACTTTTAAAAAGTAAAAGTTCTGACAGCAACATTAGTCGCTGCTGCCAGAGTATCGAACCGTGCCGCTATGCGACCCACCAACGTACGAGCAACACCGTCGCACATTTTGCATTACTCACTAGAAGTATCTCAACGCGCCGGCACGTGCAGTCCCCTCCTGCAACTGGTGTGTTTCATCTGCCATAAACAAGGGATAGAAGAGGCTGACAGTATCATAAGTGAATCACTTCTCATAACCATATTAATGGAGACCAATAATAATTAGGATTAGTAATAAACATTTCACTTTCTTTGTACAAAAGCTTTTACAGAACAAAATTCGAAAAATCTATTTGAGTAGCTACATTATTTATAAATTCCATAACTTTAAATCTTCTCTGGATTCCAGAAAAACTTAATCTTTTTCATAATTTTTAATAATTAAAATAATCATCTGACTACTTAATAAAATAAACATCTAATATTTATTTGTCAATTTATTGAACTGAAGATCTATTAATGAGAAAAGTATGGGTGAAGAAGGCATGGATGCGACAGTAAAACTGCAGGGTGTCACATTGTTAAAATTTAAAATTTAAAATTAAGAGATTTAAAATTTAAAATTTGATAGTTATTTTATCATATATTTTAGGAGATTTGGTAGTGAATAGAAAATGATTAAAATTTAAAAGTGAGAATAACAGTTTTTTGTTATTAGAGTTTAGGAGAGATATATATATATATTTTAATCTATGGCAGGTCAATAAATTAATCCATTGTACATATTATTTAAATTTTTCATTGTCTCTCTAGCAGAGTTTATAAACTGAAACGACATGAATCCGAAAATACATAGAAAAAATAAAAAATGATTAACACTTAAACTGTGGTAGATGCTGTGTGCATTATATATTGAGTTAATACGAAAATATGTAACTAAATTAAAGTCAAAAAATATATTATACAAAATATAAACAAAGTATATAAGCTAAATTCAAATATTTCATATTAATATAATTAATTAATATTAATTAAAGCAACTTTTATGCAATTACTAGACTTTTTATTAAATACAGTATATTACTTAAAGAAAAATGCGCCAACAGTCTTTTTAAAATTTACCCTCTCGGTAAATTTATTAAACTATCTAATTATCCACAATTATAATTGAGTTTTTCGTTTTTTTGTGAGTATAGAATCCAATTGTTAATCAAATATAATTCGTGTGAGACTAGGTCAGAAAGTATTAATACGCTTGCCATGTATTTTAATTGTATATTGCGGTGATTGCATTTCTATCTTTCTGTACCGCTTCCCAGCAGTGTCTCTACTTAATTTGAGTAGAAACAAATTTAAACATGAAAATAAGAAGAAATTCCATATAATAATATGCATACTGTATACTCTGCTTTTTCATTGATAAAATTATGCAAATATACTTGGGAAGAAATATAATCATGCTACAATTAAGCATATGATGCATGTCTCCTTTCTACGGCCCATATCAATTTGTATGACCAGGTTCCGTTTCATCCCAATGGGCTTCACACAAACGCCACGGACCAATACAATGAACCGGGTTTTTGTACTAGAAGATGATGGGTATACCCAGTAAATAAAAAAAATATATTATAGTGAATAGTGATAAACTTTAAACTTAATTATATGCCACTCTAATCCTTTGAGTTTATGACTATGAGGACAATTAAATCGATAATAATAAGAATCTTAATAAGAATTTTCTGTTTTCCTCCGTAAAGTTCTTAGTGCATTCTTCTCTGGCACATTTTACTTTAATTTATAAACAATTCTCTGGTTGAACTGAACCCAACGTGGTTCCAGCGGCATGGACGCAAGAAGCTTGAGCAACTTGGTTCTTGTAGGTGAGCTTCACATCTTCCAACTTTATGCCACTGCATGGGTTCTTTGGACTACAATCAAAATTCACAGCTACCTCTGTCGCTGATGTTCCATGAATATTTTTGTATGTGACATCACTGATCTTCACTCCAGAGGCCTATAAAAGAAAAACAAAATCAGACTTTTATCATAGCGTAGGCCCAAAAAAGACTCTGGATTCTGGAACTAACCTGACCGGGGCAGCCCTCGTTGTCCGGGCAGTAATTCTGGTCAATGAGAATGGGATTTTGAGCGTTGACCATGATTGCGTCTTGGAAAATGACGTCTCTCACAAATCCTGTGCTGGGTCTACCCCAACTCTTTATTCGTACTCCGTTTTGAGTCCCGGTGAATGTAACCGTTTTAACCGTCACATTTTGTACACCAGCCTCCTTCAGTTCCTTTCCCAAGCTCCCAATGCTGTAATTAAATTCAATTCCATCAACATTAATTCATGGAATCATATTTACATTATTATTCGTAGTTTCTTACTATTACTATTGTTCTAGCTATTATTACCTAATTCCATGGCCAGGACCACATGCTATGTTTTCAATCCACAAGTTTGTGGTGCCAGGGCCGATGGAGATGCAGTCGTCGCCGGTGCGGATCTTGGAGCTGAGGATAGTGACGTGGGAGGAGCCTTGGACGTGGATGCCGTCGGTGTTAGGGCTGTTTCCTGCGGCGGTGACAGAGACGCCTTGTACCATAACGTTCTGGCATTCATTGATGACTATGTTGAACAATTGGCTGTTCAATGAGCTCAATCCACTAATGAAAATGTTGTTGGAGTTGCTGAACAGCAGTGTCTGTATGTAACACACCAAATCAAATTTCCAAACAAATATAATGGAACAGCATTGAAATTGCAACAACAAATTCAGTATATACACCAAATGAAAATCTTATTTAACATTATTCCTACCAACTCTTCCACTTAGTAATAATTAATATTTAGTTCACCACTTCAACTTCTAGCAACTACAATGAGCAGTTGCAGAAAAAGAAAACCGTTCCACTTCAGAACCAAATTCTTTTTTTTTTCTTCATGAAATTACTTAATTAATCAACGTACCGTGGCTCCGGATGGGCAGCTACCCTTGCCGGAGTTCTTGCAATTCCAGAGGGCAGTGCCTTGGCCATCAAGCAAGCCACCGCGAATGGAGACGCCGTCAACGTGCTCGAACACTATCCAGTTGCCCTTTTTTCCTAAAATATTGTAATCAGAGGGAGCTACCAAGGTGCCCTGGATCTCAAATGAGATTGCCTTGTTGGCACATTGGCCGCTGAAGGTGATGCTGCCAACCAAGAATCTGCCTGGCGGCACCATTATGGAAGCAGGCTGGGCCGAGGCGCATGCCTGAACCCAAGCACCGGTAAAAGCCTTGGCAGAGTCCGTGCGGCCGTCCGCCTTGGCTCCAAAGTTGAGCACATTGAATGTGGCTGCGGCAGCATTTCGCATACAATAAAATAAGATCACAGTAACAAGAAGAGGAATAATAATAATGGGAGTAGATTTTGATGCTGGGTTCATTTTGTTGGAGAAGGAGTTTGTTGTTTGAGAGGGAGATTTGAAAGAAGATGTAAGATAGTGGGGAAATGGAACGGTTTGCGATAGTATTTATAGCTAAGTATTTGGGTTCATTCTACTGTGCGCCTATGCAGACTGTGGATTAGTTCTCTTTCATTTTCTCATATGCTTTGTGCTTTTTGTTTTGTAGAGTTATCCTTTAAATTTATCCTTTAAACAGTTTAATTTAAAATACAAATTTTGAAAAACAGTTGGAGTAAAATTAAAATTTATAAATTCAATTTAAATTTTTTTAAATTTTAACACATCTCAAATATTCCTTAAATATTTCAAAATACAGATTTTACTCCAATTAAATCTTTTTTTTATTAATTGGTTTAGGGTATTTTTTTCTAAAAATATTTTTAATGTTTCAAAATAAAATAACTAATAAAAATTTAATAGTATAAAAGGTTTAAAAATGAGAACAAATTAAAGAATATAAAAGTTAAACTAAATATCAACAAATATGTTTTTTTTAATTAAAAAATTATTATAATTAAATGATTAAATTTAAAAAAAATAAAAGATAATATTTTAAAGGATGAATAGTATTTTTCTTTGTTTTGGTATATACTCAATATATGATAGTGTAAAAATAACTTAACTTGACATAAAATAAATAATAGTACTAATAAAGCAAAGGAGAATAAATCTTTAATAATTATCTCATCATTGTATTATTTTAGAATGGAGTACATTCAGATATCAAATATATTAGCAT
>NC_029775.3:31328270-31331318 GCF_000817695.3 Arachis duranensis
AGTATTTTATTTAATATCTTTTAATAATTATTATGATTATTTTTTATATTTTTGTAAATTAATAATTCTAATATTTTATTTTATATTCTTTTAAAAATTATCAGGATTGTTTCTTATATTTTTGTAAATGTTATATATACTATTTCGTTTTACCATTTGAAAACATAAGTTTTAGAGTCAAGTAGGCTGACGTGGTTCCTTTTAATGTCAGCCTATATATTGAGGCTAATTTAAAAAAAATATTATGTATTAAATAATTAAATTTAATAATATTTAATGATTAATTACAGTGAGACTTGTCAATCATCAACATTATATTTAGGAGTGTCAAAAATTTTTAGGAGGCAGAAATTTCGCGGAGATCATTCCGAATGGAGTCCAATAGTAAGAAATTTTTCCTGTGGGGATGGGGAGCAAAATTCTCTCAAGACAGGTGTGGGGACCCGAGAGGGGATCCTCGCCCCATCCCCGATAATTCTCCGAATGTTTTAAATTTCTAAAATAATCTTACTTTATTTCTAATATAGGGATTTTTCAGTAATTTTACCAATTAAAAAATCCTAACCCTATTATTCAGTCTTCCCTACTCACTGTGTTGTTTGCTGCGTCATCTATTCTCTATTTTCAGTCCCAACTTTCTTCCATCTCCACTTTGTTCAAACTCCAAAACTCCCACAGCACCATACGCTTTTCTCTCCCACAACCTCAACTCTCTCCGGTTTTCACCTGATGTTATAGACTATATCTTATTATTTTTTCTTAGAATGAAAATTGTATTTTAAAATTTTATTTTATAGACTATAATTTACTATGTTATATTTGTGGACTTATAATATTGGATAAGATATTTCTGTGTGTTTGTAATAGTATTTTCTAGTTTGTTTTTTATTTTTTTGATATTTTTTACTATAATGTTCCTATAAATGTTAAATATAGGGGATGAGAAATGGAAAATGGGACTCCGTAAAAAATACGAAAAACGCGAAGAATGAGAATGGGAACAATTATCCCGTTATTTTTTTCCTCCATCATATATGAGGGTAAACTTTTTTTTTATAATTTGATTGTATTTTATTTATTATTTTGCTAAACATAATGCATGAACACTAATAACTTATTTATGTTTTTGTCTATATTTATATATCATTTTATGTCATCATTATCATTATATTATTCTACAATAGATTATATTTTGGCGCCAAATATATCGACGTAAGACATTATAGTGTTAGTTTGCACCTGTTTTTCTTCTCAACCATTCTTTAAAAAAAGTATTATATAATTAATCATACACAAATTAATATTTAATAATTTTAATATGCTATTCCTATTTTTTTAATAATTATTATTATGATTCCTTCTTATATTTCAATAAGTCAATAATAATTCATAATCATTATTCATCATTAGATTATTTTATAACGAATTATATTTTAACATCAAACATACAGATACATTCCGGTGTTAGTTTGAATATTTTTTTAATTAATTTTTAAAAAAATATTATATAATTAATTATACCTAAATTAACATTTAGTTATTATTTTTTAAGATCGTGAAAATTAAATCAGTCAATAAATCAATAAAGTTATTAATTCAATAGTTTAACTGAACTCAAATAAGAGTAATTTAGATTTTGATACTGGGTTCATTCTGTTGGAGAACGAATTTGTTGTTGAGAAGGAAATTTGAAAGAAGATGGAAAATAGTGGGGAGATGGAACAGTTTGCGAGAGTATTTATAGCTAAGTATTTCGGTGCATTCTACTGTGTCTCTGGTAGGTTAGTTTTTTTTATATATACTTTGTGCTTTTTGTTTTGCTAGGTATTCTTTAAATTTATTGTTTAAATAGTTTAATTTAAAATACAAATTCAAAAAGCAGTTTGAATAAAATTAAAATTCTACAATTTAATTTTAAATTTTTTAAATTCTAACACATAGTAAAATATTTTTTAAAGATCTCAAAACGTAAATTTTACTCCATTAAATTTTCTATCTATTCGTAAAATTTAGATCTGCAGTACTTCACTGCCGCTCTTTTCTCAGCTCTCCTCTCTCAAGAGCCGTGCTCTTCCGTTGCGCGGCACTCTTTTTCCGTCCTGTACTATTTTTATGTTCGTCGCGCTCCGATATATAACAAATTTTTCTTTTCCACCTCTTTTAGTAAAAGATTATATCTTTTTAATATATATTTTTACTTGTATTTGTATTTGAAAAAAAAAAAGCTTTATTTTTATAAGAATGTCTTTAATACTATCATAATTAAATAAACATAATAACTGCTATCTTCACATCTATCTTTTTTATAATTTTTGATAATTTTAGATGTATTTATAAAATATTTGGTTTGTTATTTTATTATTTTAGATGTGTTTACTTAATTTTACCAAAAAAATTTGTATTATATATATTTTTTAATGTATTTTAAAAATATTTTATTTATTATTTTAGATGTGTCTTGAATATAATTAAAAATTATACCATAAATAAAATCACTTTTTTTTAGAAGACACCACTAAAAAATTATAAATAACCGGCCTTTTGTAATAAAAAAATTATTTTTTTAAATTTATGTTTCTGTGTGTATTAAAGGGAGAAACTTTATTATTGTAAAAATAATTCCTAAACTATCATAGCTAAATAAACATAGTAGCAATTATCTTTACTTTTTGTCGGTATCTATCTTTTATGATTTTTTGATAATTTTAGATGGGTTTACAAAATATTTGGTCTCTTATTTTTCATTTTAGATATGATGTGTTTATTTAATTTTATCAAAAAAATTATATTATATGTATTTTTAGATGTGTTTTAAAAATATTTTATTAATTATTTATTATTTTAGATGTGTACCTAATATTACTTAACAGAAAATAAATAAATAAATAAATAATTCTATAAAGATAATTACATATAAAAAGATAAAAAAAGATAGAAATTTGTGTTTAATGGATTTGGAGTATTTTTTAAAAAAAATGCGAAATTAATAACATTTTAAGATAAAATAATTAATAATAATTTAATAATATAGAAGTTTAAAAATAAGAA
>NC_029775.3:31331833-31358287 GCF_000817695.3 Arachis duranensis
AATATCTTTTAGTAATTATCATGATTATTCTTTATATTTTTGTAAATTAATAATTTTAATATTTTATTTTATATCCTTTTAAAAGTTATCACAATTTTTTTTATATTTGTATGAATATTATATACAATATTTTATTTTATCATTCATAAACATAAATTTAAGAGTCAAGTATGCTAGTGGCTTGTTTTAATGCACTGTTTTGTATATTAAAATACGCTAATTTTGAAAATTATTATATATTAAATAATTAAATTTGATAATATTTAATGATTAATTATGGTGAGACTTGTCGATCATCAATATTATATCATCACTATTATTATATTATTCTATAACGGGTTATATTTTAGAGCCAAATATATTGACTAGGAGTGACAAACGAATTTGACTCGTGTAACCAATTAAAAAAGGTGGATTGGATTTAAAAATTTGGACTGCCAAAAAAGTTCGTCTAACCTGTTTAAACCGCGAGCTTTGGCTAGCGGGACGAACTTTCCCATCAGTATTAGTTTTTTTTGACAAGGAGTTTTTAATTTTTTTGGCTAAAATACAACTTCTTTCAACCTAACTTACAAAAGTATGAAGATGAAAATTGAGTGTTTTGGATTATGTTTATGTTGCTTTGGAGACAATATTTATAATTATATTTTGAATTATGTTTATTTTGCTTTGGAGACAATATTTATAATTATATTTTGGATGAAAACTTGGTTTATAATTATGTTTATTAGATATTTATAATTACAAAGACTTTAATATTTGTGAATATAAAAAATATATTTTTTATGCCTTTAAAAATTATAAATTTATTAATATGGTTGTGAAATTAAATTATATATATTATTTAGTAGGTAATAGTAAATAAAAAGCCCACCAGCCTGCAATTAGACGGAGTGAATAAAATTCTAAGACCGCCTCATTAGACGGGCAGGACAGACTTTCCCGCTTGTCACCTCTAATACTGACGTACCACGGTATGGTGTTAATTTGCATATACTTTCTTTCTCTACATTTTTTTAAAAAGATATTATGTAATCAATCATATACAAATTAACATTTAATAATTATTTATATTAAATTGTCAATAATTCTAATATTTTTTCTACTTTTTTAATATTTATTATTATGATTCTTTCTTATATTTCAATAATAAATAATAATCAATAATCATCATTAGATTATTTTATAACGAATTATATTCTAACATCAAACATACTGACACATTCTGGTATTAATTTGAATACCTCTTTTTTCTCAATTAATTTTTTAAAAAATATTATATAATTAATTATACCCTGACTATTTTCTCTACTTAAATTACTACTACTACTACTTATTATTATTATTATTATTATTATTATTATTATTATTATTATTAATGACTCAATTTATGAATGTCCTGTTCAGCTTGCATCAAACCAGAGAAATTCAATATCCAAGTTTTCGTTACTACTGGCATTAACGTGACACATGACATGCATGTCAGAGTTTCAAACAATGCAAAAGTGTAAGTATGCTTAAATTTAAAGTCTTGAGTTCAAAGTGTATCCACCAATGAATTAAGCCACCATCTCCTGTTCAATTATTATTATATTTTTTAGCTAATGAGGGTTATTATACGACCCAATTTTTCAAAATTTTTAGTATTCTATGTGGTGCACTTCTATGTTTACTGTATATAAATTACGTACATCTCAAGTTCTCAACATTCTCCTATATTATTGTAGCTGCCTTTATGCACAATAACTTATGTCAACAGATTTGAAATTTTGGACAATATCATTGAATTATGTAATGACGATCAATTGAAGCATGCATAAAGCCTAGATAGCTGGGATTCATTCACTTCATCTATTGAAGAAAATAACTTTCAATTACAATGCAAGATTTATTAGTTTAGAGTTGTATATTTTTAAATTAAAGACACCAAAGTAGAAAGGACACTTAATTAGTTTGTAGTTTTCCTTTTGTATTTTTATTTGAGAAACGAAAAAGTAAAAAGAGAAATTAAAATAGAAAATAAGATTATTGGTTTTACTTTAGATCGTTCACAAAAACGATAATGTCCAAAAAAAGTTTCAGCTCACCCCTTCGACATTGCCATTAGGTTAATCTAAAACCCAATAAATACAAATTAAAACTCAAAATTTCAGCAAGCATAAACAAAACAACATCATTCTGTTATGTATAAACAAGAATATCAAAATTTAATTCATACAAAAAAAAAAAAACTAAAAGTATTTTGACGATACATTTTGATATTAACCATGGAAGATTATTTTGTACTTTTGAACGAGGAATTGAATGGCAAAACCCAAGCGGAATTCAAGCACCAGTTATAATATTTGAGAAGAAAATAATGGGCCATATCTCACTTATGATTACTATGCATCTGTCATGACTCATGATATTGATATGATTTTTATTGTAAATGAAAGTATATGGATAATTCATGTATAATTGTAATACAATAGCTAGTAATCTTCACCGATATGCATGATCACAATTATAAGTACAAAACTTGCCCCATATATCATTGTCAAAAAAAACTTTCTTTTTGTAACAGCATATCGATTACCAATAATTTTTTTGGTTTTTTTGTTTTTTCTTTTTGTTTTCCACGGCATTTTCTATTTCTTTAGGTTAAAGACTAATACGTTACAGTATTAAACTCCATTTAAGAATTTGTTGTTGGCCAATAAGTTACAGCATATACAAGAAAGAATTCGAATCATTAACACTTACTTAAACAATGATGATAATAACTATATAATATTTGGTATATAAATAATATTTTTTTAAAACTTATTTATTATTAATTAAATTACACGAACAGTACGTAATTAAATGTATATATAACAAAATTATCTTTAACATACATAAAAATTACATTTCTATTATTATTTCTTAGAAACCAGCTATGAATAATTTTTTTCATAATTTTATTGATACTTTGATTTATGGTTCTCAAGTTATTATTTTTGCATAGAAAAGCAACATTATATTGTAAATTTGGAGTAGAAAAGAGAGAACATGGCCGCGTTAACATGACATGGCGAATGAGAAATCAATCATTAATGGTACGAAAATCTTTTATTCGTACTCAGTGCATCAACGTGTAACAGGAAAAGTTAGTTTTTATCTTCCAATTATTTCTACCGTGATTACCGTTCAAGTATACAGCGCCTTTGTTTTTTGGTAATTAGTTTGGTTACGTAGTTTGATTCCTTAGTTTCTACATTGTTCCCAAACGTAACGCAGCGTTTCTTTAATTTCTCTAAATTTCAAACTGAAACTGTGCAACTCTTCTCGTTAAAGGGAAAAGAAAAATAAATTAAGAAACCCTTTGAAATTCTCTGTTTCTTGTGAAGCAAGTCATGCAAATAATCACGGACTTTCTCCCTTAACATTTTCAAAGTTACGTTATAAGGCCATCATTTAGTTTCATTCTCATATTTCATAATCTTATAACTGTCAGTCACACTCTTTGTCAATGGTAGTTATGGATAGGCACGGATTAAGAGGAAAAATTTATGATGAGTAAAAATGAAAAGAAAAAGTATAAGAAATTAATTTTTAGTTAGTTAATTAAATTTTTTTTTTTTTGGGTTAGAAATTTATGATTTAGGCTTTTGAATTTACAAAATTAAGTATTGTTAGGTAACTAATTTTTTTAGTCAAAAGAGTAAATTCTTTTAAATTATTTTATTTATTTTAAATTTTAAATTTTACATTGTTACTCCTAAATTATAAACTTAAATATTAAAGTTGGTTAATGTTAATTATCTAAAAGTTATTTTTTTATACTTTTTTAATAAATAAAAAATGTTAAAAAATTAACTGATATTTATTATAAACAAGTTAATTAACTTCCTAGTATAATAGTATTATTCAAATTAAAATTGTACATGTGTTGTTATATATGTATAAAAGGTTATTTTTGGATTTAACAAATATAATCAAAATGACAATTTTAAAAAAAGCTATACGTATATATACTTATATATCTTATGATACACGAAGCTAAGCTTGTCTTTTGCTTATTGGTTTAAGGGAAATGATTCATGTGACAGGGATGCTACATTGTTAATTACTTTTGTTGATGGGTTACGGTTAGCCATATAAAGATGGTTTTAAAGTATAAGGAGATCGTTTTTTTAGAAAGATATTTATTTTATGGTGAGTTCTACCCAATCCCCTCTATTTCAACATGTAAATTATCCCTCATAATGTTACATGCTTTAATTGGATGTTTAGTTTTAGTTTGAGTTAATTTAACTCAATAAGAATTAATATGTTAACTAAAGTAGGGTAATTTTGTAACTAAATATTTTTATAAGAGGGATAAATATATAATTTCTATAAACATTAAAAAATAAAGTTATATTTTTATTATTGTGTAGAAATTCAATTTACCCCGGTCCCATTTCTCTCTGAAATCGAAAGAAAAAATTAACTCATTGGGTGTTTCATATTTTGATGAACCAGGAAATAAGTATTTAGAGAAAATAACTAATTAAATAGCTAGGGAAAAAAGATTTGAGTCTGTCAGAACACCGTGAGAACGATCCTCCACCGTTCAGATGGCATGCGCTTTGGAACAATTAATCACACTCTGACCTCACGGTCATAGTTCATCCGCCAGACTTTGGTTCCTGTCTTCTTAGAACTCAAGGATACAGATGTACGAGCCTATAGAACAGATCCTGTTCAAGTAAGGTCGTGTTCTGTGTTTTGTGTTCTTTGTGTTTAGTTATAAAAACTGCTTTTGTTTTGTGAACCTAGCCCAGGTGAGACTAAGTTTATGTTTGCGAAATTCAGAAAATCTTAAAATTTAAGAACGTGAAATCGATTATGATGGCTTTTTATGATGATAGTGTAGAAGGGAAAGACGAAAAAGAAGATGAAAATAATGATGATGATGATAATGATAATGATGGTGATGATGATATGGGATTTCTGGATGGCATTGAAATTAAATTTGGAGGTATTTAATTACATAATCACCCACTTTGGGCTATAATTTAATTACTAATAATTTAACCATAATTAATATAGCAACCAATTAAAAGATGACATGTCACAGAGGATAAATTACATGTTATTATAAGAAGGATAGGCTAGAATTTACCTTATTTTATATGTAGTTAATATAGAATTGATGATAATATTTTTTTAAAGATACAATGAAATTAATGACTTTTTTAATTAATAACAATAAAAAAAAATTCACTCTCTTGAACAGAGAAAAACTAAAAGGACACTTTTTAATTTTCTTCGTAATTATTTAATAATTGTGACTTTTTTTAATGAGTTTTAAATTTAACAAATATCTTATCGATCAATGTACATGTTATTTTCTTTATAAAACACACTCAGAAAATATTCTTTTGTCAAACAAGATTACCGTTATTGTTTGTACCATGCTAAACGATTAATAACCATTAATTACTTTATTATTATTAAAAATAATATTACAAATTTATAAATATCCTTTCATTTTTCATTTTTACAAAATTTAAATATCATATAAGTATATGCATAAAGAATATGTCATTAAGATTAAACATTTTTTTAAGTATAAATTTTAAAATTCTAATAAAATAATAGATGTCTAATTGACTGAATTTATATTTTATATGCTAGTACCAAAAATCACACATTATTAATACTCTTAAAGTTTAAGAGTCTATAATTTTAAACACTTATACGACCTTGTTCTCATCTTAATTTTATGAATATTTATGAAAATAAAACCTCTAAAATTTTTTATTGGAGTGACACCACTTCTATATTCATATAGGTGGAATTCTTTAATAAATATTATTATCATTTCATTAAGAGTTTTAATCCACCCTTCTAATTTATTGTAAATAATACTAAATTCTATAACTTAGTGCTCCAATTGTTAAATAACTTGTTATTACCCATTAAACCTTGAAATTAGTGGTCTATTATAATAAGGTTGGTTCTCATCATTTAACAACAAGATGATTGATGGCCTTGCCATAGAAGTAGAAGATGAAAGATTCACCAGATTTTGGGAGGATACATGGCTTCAAGTGGGAAAGATAAAAGACTCCTTTCCGAGACTCTTTTTTATTTCAAACAAAAAAGATCAGTAATAAGGGATTGTAGGTTCTGAGATGGGATAGAGTGGATTTGGCACTTCCAATGAAGAAGAAAACTATGACAATGGGAAATAGATACATTGAATCAATTGTTTCATGGCTTGCAATCTGTTTGATTAATAGCAGATGTGCAAGATAGAGTGGTGTGAAAATTTGACAAAAAAGGCGTTTATTCTACTAATTTATTTGTGCAGAGTCTGTAGGAAGAGACCTTGGATGAGGGGATTTTGAGATACAGGTTCACAAAGAAAATTTGGAAAGGCCTAATCTCGCCTCGAATGGAGTTATTCACTTGGTTTGTTTTGGTAGGGCGGGTCAATACATAGGACCGGCTAAGTAGTTTGAAAATCCTATAACAGAATAATGATTTGTGCGTGTTGTGTAAGAAAGATGTTAAAAATGTACAACGTTTATTTATTACTTGTGAATACTCTTGACAGGTGTAGTGTGCTTGGATCTCGGCGTTTGGACAATCATGGATTGTCCCTGGTACTTTGAAAGAGCATCTTGAGAGTTGGAGATCCGTGCCTATGAAAAAAAAGAGGTGCAACAAGTATTGGATAGTTGGGTTCTTCTCAGTTATATTGACTATTTGGTTACGCCAAAATGAAGTCATATTTCACAGCAAGACAATAGGAATTGGCGAGTGTGTGGAACAATCATTTTCATATGCTACGGAGTGGTGTTGTATAAACTCATGTTGTTGATTACTATGCCAGAGATAATATAGGAGTTATTATGACTTTATCGTTCTTGTCTTTGTCTTACCTTAGTCCACTTAAGTGTTGAGCTTTTATTTAAAAAAAAAACAATATGTTTTAATCCAATTTTAGCATGCAGTAGTCTTTTTTATTTTATCTCTTGATAACCTTTTAGTCAAAGTGTCTTGTTAAATTTTTTTTTGAGATCTTATATAAGTGATGATAATTATATTATCATCTATTAGTTGCCTCATAAACTCATGTATCGAACTTATATATTTAGACTTTTCATTATAAACCTTATTATATGTTCAAGACATAATTGATTCACTATCACAAAAGATTGAAATAGTTGTTCTCTATTGTAGCTATAGCTCTATATCATATAACAAATTTCTTAACTATTCTACTTCTTTACCTACTACTGATAAAGCTACAAACTCAGTTTTTATAGTAGAATGTGTAATACATGTTTGTTTCTTTGAGTCCTAACTTATAACTCCATCACCAAATAAGGTGAAAATCTATCTTTAAGTGAATTTGTTATCACTAAGATTTGTAATCCAACTTGCATTGGAATAGCCTTTTAAAACTGCAGGATAATCACTATAATGTAATCCCAAATTTATGGTTTTCTTGAGATAACAAAAAACTTTTGTTATAACTTTCCAATATTGATTGTTAAATTTTTCTATAAATCTTGATAATTTACACACAACAAATTCTATATCAGATATGGTACAATGCATTGCATACATTAAACTTTCTATAGGAACTTCTTCTAAATTTGTTCCGATGATAAATATATCATCAACATATAAACAAATGATTACTCCATAGTCTTTAATAAATTTTGAGTAAATACATTTATTCGCACTATTATGTGAGAAGCCATTTGATAACACTACTGAATCAAACTTCTCATACCATTGTTTAGACGCTTGTTTTAGACCATACAAAGACTTAATTAATTTACAAACTTTCTTTTTATTTTCGGGTAGCACATGACCTTTCGGTTGCTCCATATATACTTCTTCATTAAGATATCTATTTAAAAAAACCGTCTTAATATTTATTTAATGTATATAAAGCTTGTGAATGAATGCTAATGCTATAATAGTCCTAATAGAAGTCATTCTTGCACAGGTGCGTAGATATCAAACTAGTCTAGACCTTCTTGTTGTCTAAATTCTTTGGCTACTAATCTTGCTTTAAAAATTTGTAATGAACTATCAATGTTATACTTTCTTCTAAATACCCACTTACATCTTATAGGCTTTTATTCTGGAGGCAAATCAACTAAGATGTAAGTATTGTTTGATAATAATAATATTGAGTCTATTTCATCATTTGTTGCATCTTTCTAGAATCCTTTGAAACCATAGCTTCTTTGAACGTTTGAGGATCATCCTCTATGTTCATCACAGCAAAAATCTTGTTTGTCACAGAATTTCTAGTTCTTTTTAGCGAAAAGGTGATAACTTGAGAAAAAATAAAATCTAAACCCAAGTCCTTTTTTTTTTCATTCTCAAACTTTTCCTTGGTTCAATCAATTTTTTGCTGCTTAGACATTTATTATTTTAATTATTTATTTTTTATGAAACATTAGTATCATTTTAAAAATATTCTGAACTAGAAGTTGAATCATTGATAAATTTATTTTTAATAAATTCAACCTCTCTTGATTTAACAACTAAATTGGACACTAAATCTAATATTCTATATGCTTTAGAATTTTGAGCATATCCTATGAAAGTATTTTTTATGGCTCTTGTCCAAATTTGGTTCTCTTTTGATCAGGAACTCAATAAAAGACTAAACATTATCACACTTTCAGATAATTCAATTAGATTTTTTTTTTAATTTTATAAGGAAAAACCTTTTTATATCTTAATGTTATCCTATTATGGATATGACATAATATCAATAATACTTCACTCTACAAATTGTAGGACAATTTTGTATTTAGTAACATTAAATTAACTATATCTACTAAGGTATGATTTTTTCTTTCTAGCAAACTATTTTGTTGTGAAATATACGGAGCAAAAGATTCATGCACAGTACCATGTAATTCACAAAACTTATCCAATTTATTAAAAAATAGTCTTTACCTCGATCACTATGAAGAACTTTTATTTTCTTATCATGCATATTTTCTAGTTTCTACTTTCATTTTATATTTTTTAAACATTTCAAAAAATTTATATTTATTTCTAAGTAAATACACATAAGTAAATCTAAAATAATTATCAATAAAAATTATAAAATATTTTTTCTCCTATAGTAATATTGCCATTTAATTCATAAATATCACTATGAATCAATTTTAATAAATGTGTATTTTTTTTAACTTTAAAAAATTTAGTAATTTTGGATTGTATACAAATACCACATTTTTTTGTTAAAATCTTTATTATTAAGATCAATATAGTTATTTTTATTCATATATTTAATTGATTTGTAATTTAAGTATGCTAATTTACTATGCTATAAATCACAAGAATCAACAACATATAAAGAAACATTCATTTTATTAATACTAAGTTTAAACATATCTTCAGTACAATATCCTTTTTCTATGAATGTATCATTCTCAAGCAAAATCACTTTATCGGATTCTATTACAACTTTATATCCTTTCTTACACAAGAGAGTAACAGAAACTAATTTTTCTTTTCAAATCCGATCTAGAACATAAAGTATATTTATTAAACTTAATTTCTTTCCAAATATAAAATTCAATTCCACAACTCCTTGACTATAAACTTTGCCTGAGTTGTCATTATCCATTAAAATTTCTCTATTGTTCACTTCTTCATATATTTTGAATTGGTTGCGATTATTACAAACATAAACAGTAGCCCTAGAATCTAACTATCATTCAAGTAATTTTTTTTATGTTGCCATGTTGAGTACTGTAACCATTCCAATATGCATATTTTGTACTTTTTCTGCAACCATAGCAATTAGATCCTTCTCTTCTAATAAGTTGGTCTTTGTTGTTTCCTTTTTCAAAAGTCTATATTCTTTGATGTAATGTCCTTTCTTATGGCAATGATAACACTCTCTTTATCTCTTCTTGTCTTGCTTTAAATCTTTTGATAATTTTCTTTTTTTTTATTGGTGTTGTCTTCACCGATATGATTCACTTTAAAATTTTGAGAAAGATACACAGTATCATATTTTCAAATTTCTTTTTTTATACGTATGTGTCTTAGTAATTTTTCAATTGTGAAGTGCTCACCAAGATGTAAAAGTTTCTTTCTGTAACCATTCCAAAATAAAAGCAATTTTAAAATAATTACTTTAACTTGTAATGATCCAAGAATCACTATTTGTAGATCACGAAGTCTAGTAATTCATGAATTTGATCTATAATAGGCATAGTATCATTCATAATAAATTCAAAATATTTCATTATAATAAACTTATCTTTTTCTTGTGGTTCAGTATTGTATTTTTCTTTCAAAAACTTTCTAATTTCCAATAGTGATTGAATTGACATGTAGAAATCATAAAGTCGGTCGGATAAAATATTGAAAAAATGACATTGACATGCAAAAGTATCTTAATCACGTTTCTTTTTCAATTGAACAATCTTTTTTTTCTCTTTCGGTATAGAATTTTCAACAGCATTGACAATTGGTGTATTCTTTGGATTAATCACATATGCAAGATTGAGAATTGAAAGAAGAAAGGTCATCTTGTCCTTTCAACGGCTGAAGTTTATTCCATTAAAGCGATCCAACTTGACAAACTCTTGATTCATGACTTTGAACGTGGTGTTTTGATCTTGTACTATCTTCAAGTAATATCTCTCTAAAATTGTTAGGCATATAAAGATAGTTTTAAGGTACGATTAGATCATTTTTATTACAGAGATATTTGTCCCCACACTTAATTACTATAAAATTGATGATAATACTATCTGAAAAGACAATGAAACTAATAAATTTTTTAATTAACAATAATAAAAATATTTTAATTCTCTTGAATAATAAAATTAGAAGCACACTTTGTATTTTTTGGTTGCACACTTCAAACAGTATATATATTGTATGAATAGTAATAAAAAATCACGTAGCTATTTAATTATTGTAATTTTTTTATTGGATTCTAAATTAACAAATATATATCTTATCAATGTATATATTATTTCTTTTATAAAACACACTCAAAAAATATTTTGTATCAAATAATACAATAGTTCAATATACAAAGTATTACCGTCATTATTTATGCTATGTTAAACGATTAATAACCGTTAATTATTTTAATAATAATAATAACAATGCGCATTTGTAAATACCCTTCAACTATACTCTGTCCCAAAAATTTGCTAGAATATAGCTAGTTTATAAAGTAGATTGAATTGGACATTCACAAAATTTAAACATTCATTATATATTTGAGGAGAACTAGTGATATTTAATTTGTAATATTTTTTGTATTCATCTCTTTTATATATTTTTTAAAAAAAATAAAAAATAAGAACTTATTATACACATTACTACAAATTTATTATAAAAAAATCGGCTCTTAAAAAAGAAGTATACCAAAAAAATATTAAAAAATTGTTCAAACATCATTGATCTAATTATACAATCCAATTTTTATATTTATCCTCTTCGAATAAAATGTTCACTCCTATATCATATATGGAGAATATTTTGTAGGACACATTTTCTGAAAGTCTGAAGGATATTAATAATGATGAATACACTATCTTTATATAAAAATAATATTATAAATTATTAAATAATTTAATTAATAAATATATTCAATCAAATATATCAAATTATTTAACCGTTCACAATTTTTATATAAAAATATTATCACCTTTGAGTATTTTTCACTAATAATTACATGCAATCAAATTCCTGCGTGCGTGAATAAAGCTACTATTGGCGACCTGACGTATGAAATACAAAAAGGGTAAGTTGTTATAATTAGTACACATCCCTAAACCCTGTTTCAGGGTTCCTTGTTTTAGGCAATTAATTAGGGCCTGTTAAGGAGATGCTATATATATATAGGCCACGTGATTCACGTTGACCTTTAATTTTCATGCATGCGCATGTATTATATCATATATCTAGCCGTAATTTACACTGTGTATGGATAGATAGATCAGATAGGTTTAATTTAGGTACATGATAATCTTTTATATGTTCAACTGCAATCAGCACCACATGTTATGCCAACTAATAATTAGTAGAGTAGTAATATAAACCTATAACAGATCTAAATTGTATAAAAGAAGCAACGAAGTATGTATGTCAAACTCAAAACTATAGCTGCATGCATGTATCTATGCAATCTAGGTTCAGTCACGTGAATATTTTTCTTCCTTTAATTTCCAAACACACGAATTAACACGTGGTTTTCTGAAAGTAAGTTTTGCACCATTCGATTCAAAGTAGGATGGATCAGGAACAGGGAACTTAGTTCAGACAAGGCAAATTATGATCTTTCAAACTTTTATTAAAAAAATTAATAATATTTTTTTAAAAAATAAAAGATAATTAAGTTAACTCAAATATTTTACTATCATTTAAAATATTAAAATTTAATTTTCATATCTTATTTTTATTATACAATAGTTTTTAGTTTTAAACATTCAAAATATGTTGGATTTGGAATGAACTGAGTGTATTCGTATTTTAGAGCTCTTTAATCAATAAGCAACACTCATTCTATTTTTGAATTCAAATATAAAAAATTAGGTATTTTTTATTTATATAATTTAATATTATTTTATATTTTACTGTTAATTTAATTTAATTTTTTATATAATAAAAAATATTAGAATATTCAATAAATATTGATGTTATTGTTTTTGTATAAATTAATAAAAAATTCTAATAAATATTATAAATTTTAATATTTATCATTCTAACTTCTTTTTACATATTTTACAGGATATATATTCAAATTTTTATATAAAATAATCATAAAAAATTAAAAATTGATGCATTTTTTAAGAGGAAGGCTAATATTAAAAAAGGAGAACATATAACATTTACAATATTAACATCTGTAGATAGTTCTTCTACTTTAATGAATCATGAAGAAAGTGAGATATAACCTTAAAAAATTTAAAGAGTTGCATCTGATGAGTTTGATCTTAATTCTTATGGCTTTAAATTTGGCAATATCACCCAAATCAGAGTGACGAGGTTAGACGAACTTATCTTAAATGGGGTCCATATCAAAAGCATTTTAACAATTATTTTCTATCTGACCCACCAAAATTTTGTTTCAAGTTCTGCCACTGAGATGGATAATCTCATTATCAAATTCAAAAATGTTTATACACTAAAATTAGCTATTAAAATTAATTATTAATATATTTGTATATAAATACACTACAATAGATGCGGAACCTAGCGGCGGAGAAACAACGGCCCATGCCAAAAACGACGCTAGTTGAGAAGATCACGGCAAAGATCATTGGCGGTCTGGCAAGTACCGCTAAACCTTCCTGGATATCGGCCGTGCAGTCCGAACCGCCTCGAATTTGGTGTATATATCTTCAACTAACCCTCCTGATTTCACTTAACTCTTGGCGCGAACGAAAGCACGAGCAGAGGCGCGAAGAGCACCCAACCTCCCTCTGGCGCAACCTACCCGCGAGTACACCCAGAAACTCTGCCAGGTGAATTTCAATTCCTTAATTCAATTCCCCCATTTACTTTACTGCCGTTAATTGAAACCCCCCTCCCCCCAAATTTGCAGAAATCCGTCACTTCATTTTGGTAGCGCGCCAAACACAAGCGGGAGCAGAGCCGCGTACCATCTGCTCCACCCGGCGCTTCCGTCTTCGCCGTCGAATCGCGCAGCGGCCAACCGTGGTTCCATCACCAGCGACGAAGTTGAGCATCTCATTGGCAGTGCGTGAAACCCCGACACCGTCCTCTCCAGTGTGCGAATCCTAGCTATCGCTGCCTCCCACTTTCACCGGTTTGTTCTTCCACATTGAGCTTTTCTTGTGGTTTTCATTATTGGTTCAAAGTTCTGAACATGTATTTGGGTATATCTTCTATAAATTGTGGCTAATTGAAGCGATTTCAAGTTAGGGATTTGATTCAGTACGATTAATTAGCAGGTTGCAAGTTTATCTTCCAAAAGATAACAAATATTATAGTATAATACCTCTGTCCATCATCATCAACGATGAATTCCTCTGTTATTTTTTTATATTCAGTATGGAAACTTGATTGGTTCACGTTAAAATCGTTTGTCTCGCACCCTTGAGTCAATTTTTTATTATGTAGACAGATAGAGTACTTTTCGCTTTGTGTGATGAGTGTGGAGCTGAGAAACAAGGTTGAGTGGTTTGAGTGAACATAAAAGCATGTTGATACCATTGGTTTGATTTAATTTTACGGATTCTTTGATGTTCATTCGATTGTTCATTGTTACTTTATTCCTCCCCTTTCTCTTACGATCGATCATCAAATTTATATTGCCTTCTTAAACCGGCTGTAGTTACTTGTACTTGAAGGGTAATCGTGTGAGTTAGATTGAATCAAGCAATCTTTTGGATGAGAGAAAAGAAAATCCCATTAGCATTTGAACCATCACTGAACCCCCTCCCTATGTATGCTCCTGTTAAACTGTGAAATTAAATAAACTAATCTAGTTACAAGGTTTTGGGCTAATCTTAATTTATAGATGCAAAGTGGTTGTCATCATTTCTTTTAGGTGCGTGTACAGAACTGATTATATGTACAAACGCTACAGTTTTCATAATGATCTCCATTGTGCTCTTTGCATTCTATCCTGCATCTATGGTCTGCCTCTAAGCTTGGAAATTTGAAATCCACTATGATAAATTTTATTTATTAATATTGCATTCATTCATCTTTTGCATATGTGAGTAGTGAAATTGATCATTCTCTTAGTTAGGAGAGGGTTATAATAAGAAGGATTTGATCCTGATGTAACCTTAATATTGCCTATGTGTTATAACCAATACTTACCTGCATTGACAACTTCTCACCACTGCATCTTTTGCCTATTATTAGTAATATTAATTTGAAATAAGCAATATTATGTGAGTTTTGGATAATGTTGGATAATTGATAATATAGTATATTTGCTGACATTCTAATTTCCAAAAACTGACTTATGAATTAACTGTTGAGATCAAGAGGAGTTACTAAGTTATAACAAACATATATATACATGAGTCTTTATTCTATTTTCAGTTTGACTGATTGGTACCTGTTATGTTCAACAGATTGTAACAGAATAATTAATACATTTATTCATTTATTATATATTTCTCTGCATTTGCCTGGACGGAAGAATGAACGAGCTAATTTTATTTTAGTTGTGGTCTATAGAAATATATGTTATGTCACTTGTTGATTCATATACTCAGACATAGCTGCTGGTTTCACTCTGCATGATTTATGCTGTCTCATTTTATTTGCTATTATGCCATAATACAAGCTGTAAGGCCTAGTTTCTAATATACATTATTATAAAAGAAAATAGATCAAAGAGAGATAGAGAAGGAGCAGATAAATCAGAATATATATGACAGTCTCTTTATGTTTACATGTCACTAGAAGAGAAGCAATTGTTAATCACATATTATTTCATATATGTATCCTATGAATGGATGATTGACCATTCTTTTAGTTTATATATTAAATAAATTAAAATAGTATGTAACCATATATACATAACGATTAATCAACGAGTACACTATGCACTTAGAGTTTTTAAGTAATAGTTATAGTAGGAAGTGAGATTTGACTTAATAAACTTCAATTAGAGAAATAATTTTAATGTACTTATTTTTATTACTTTAAATTTTCTTAAAAAAATAATTAGTGGTTTCCTTTGTATTATTATTTATGTGAAAGTTGAAATTAGTACTTATTAGTTTTCGCAGTTAGATACCTTGGCTGGTTTATATACTAATTATTCATAGAGAACTTGATTTACATAAGATAGGATTTTGGGCAATTTTCCAAGTATGAAAATTGATGGAGATATTATATATGGGCTCTGCGTGTTTACTTATATAGTTACATTTTTTTAGAATTCGTAGTTACTAAGCTTAGCTTCTGTGCTTTGTTAATCACATTTTTTGTTTTTTATTGTTCTGTTTAAGACCTTTGCACAAAAAAAAAAGTGCTCTGTTCAAGACTTTATTAAGTTTCTCTTTTTTGTTACTTCATTGACCGAGTTTGTTCCCTAAGATTGTGTTCGGATTCTAGCACTTTTTATATTTCAAATTGGTTCATGATTACTTTGATTTGTATTATTTGGTTTGCTTTAGTATTAATCTTTGATTTGGTAATATAAAATGACTAGTAGAGCTGTTTATGTAGCCTTACAATAAGTTGAAAGTGAGGAACTTTTGAGGGGTTGGATAAAAATAACGCAGCAATATGTATCTAATATGACTGTTGGAGCTGTTTTGAGTTATACTAATCAAATTGTGTTCACTTTTATGACCAAGTGAAATCGTTTTTCCAATGGTGTAGTTGAGAATAGTGCAGCAGTATGTTACTTTCAATGAAATATTTTACATCAACTTTGGTTGATATTAATATATGCACCATGATATAATAAAGCTGTCGACTAGACTTCTTACTATATTTTTCTTCACTTGATATGTTTCTTTATATTGTGATAGGACCTGAATTAATTATTCTTGAACTGCATCTGATATGTGTATTTACAAGTTAGTTCTTAGCCAGTGATCATGGTCATTGATTTTCTTTATTCAGCTGGTAAATGACAAATTTAAGGTGGAGTATTAGTTATACTCTTTTGGTAATAATATCAATATTTAAGCGCTGAAAAGGCCATTTTCATTTTAGTTGACAATGTACTTACTCTTACAGGAGCAATTATTTAAACCATATATGAAGAGAAGGATGAAGATGGCTTTCTTTATGTAACATACAGTGGCTACCATTTCTTTGGGGATCTCACTTCCCACATGCATTAGCCATTTTCTTATATTGTTTACTTTGATTAATGATTTGTATGATGAATTCGTTACACTTCTCATATCAGGAACCTTGATTTATCTCACTGACATGTACCGTTAATGTATCTATAAAAATCATCATAAATGAAACATAAATTAGGATGTATCACTGAAAATCTAATAAATAATGATACCGCAAAATGAAAAGGCAACTTGAAAGATGGAAAACAAGTTTTGAAAAAAGACAAGATGCTCACCAAAATATTTTTCAATTTATTTCACTCTCCACATGAAAAGATTCAAAGGATTTGTTGTTTTTTTGGGCACTGTGATCTGTTATTTATACTTTTGTGTTTTATATCTTTACACTCTAACTTCATATCCTCCCGTTTTTTTAAAGAATCTCTTCTTTTGCATTCCATTTTATGGCTTCGGAACCAGAAATTCTTCCTTCCAGTAATTTTTTAAAAGTGCAGAATTAGGGCATGAGTAAGCAACCTTCCTAATACCATTTATATTCTATCAATTTGCCCGGAATCAAGTACCTTTATCTATGTTTTATTTCCGGGTTATTCTCCCGTTCTCTCTTTTGGATTACTTACTGCATTAATATGGAATATTACTCTCCCGTTATGAAGTTTTAATTATTAAAAAGAATTTTTAATACTAAAATTATTAAAAAGGACCAAATCTTTTTATAATATTGGTGAAGAAGAACCAAATCTTATTATAATGAACTAAATATATTCTTAACTATACTTTTACTTATTTGTTATAATCTTTAACATATGTTGTTTGATTCTCAACGCTATATAGATATGTATGAATATTCACTTGGGATTAATTAGTTAATTACTTTTAAAAAATTTAGTCTAACAGATTGTTAGGGAAATTTGATTATTAAAATATTAATTTATAACTGTTTATTTATTTTTTTAATTTTTATATTAATTATTATTATATTTTTAAAATTTTAGTATTTTTATTATTTATTTATTTATTTATTTATTACTTTTATAATCTTTTGTCTTATTTTTTGTTGGGTAAAGATCACAAAATTAAAAAATATTTATAAAAGATTTGATTCTAGGACTTAAACATTATAAAATGATTTACTCTTCCTTAATAATTTTGGTACTAAAGGTCCTTTTTAATAATTAAATCTTCCTAACGGTTCTTTATAATAATTTTCCCTTTAATATATCCCGTTGGACAGTTTGTCCGAATTTTTTTTATTTTCTATTTGTGTTTCCTTATTAAAGTTTTATGCATTTGTTTATATGAACATCATAAAAGTAGATATAGATAAGAGTTGGATCTCAAGGCCACGAGGTAGTGTCGAATACAAGGCCGGGTTGAACAAATTTTTGGATTTCGCATTTGCGAATGCATCATCCAATGGGATGATATATTGTCCATGTCCTTCGTGTGGGTTCCGGCTATTCCAAACTAGAGAGGATGCTTACGATCACTTGCTGTTAAAATCGTTTCCTGCTAAGTATACTTTTTGGTTACATCACGGGGAGAGACGCGTAGGAGACAGTTCTACTGAGACACAAGAAATTGACCCTGGTAGCGTCTACCGAGATCCAATGCGCGACATGGTTCGTGAGGCATTCAACTTTCCAGGTTCTGTTGTCGATGAAGATGACTCGGGCAACAAAGATTCTGAGGGGGATGCCGAAGAGTTGCCTTATTTGTACAGCGAACCTAGTCAGGCGGCCCGTCATTTTGATGAGCTGCTTGAGGATGGAGAGCAGGAATTGTATCCGGGTTGTGCGAAATTCTCGAAGTTGGCTTTCTTGGTCAGGCTATACCATATAAAGTGCATGTGCGGTGTGAGCGACAAGGCATTCGGAATGATACTAGAGTTACTGTGTGAGGCCTTTGAGCATGCAAAGATCCGGCTTCACTGCACGATGCCAAGAGGATCATACGAAAGCTCGGTATTGCGTACAAGAGGATAGATGCATGTCCGAATGACTGCATGCTATATCAGGGCAGCGATCAAGAACTGTCTAGGTGCAAGATATGTGGGACCTCGAGATGGAAGCAAAAGACTAGGAGGAATTCCATTGTCCGGATTAATGTGGTTGTTAAGAAGAATGGAAAGCCGCAGGCGGCGAAAGTTCTTCGTTACTTTCCCCTTGTTCCATGACTGCAGCGGATGTTCATGTCCAGTAAGACATCTGTTGACATGCTGTGGCACAAGAAAGGTCCTAACTCGGATGGTTTTTTGAGGCATCCACGAGACGGAGAGGCATGGAAGGCATTTTATAAAAGATATACTCACTTCAGTGGCGATCCACGCAGCGTTCGCTTAGCCTTAGCTAGCGATGGCTTTAATCCCTTCGGAAATCTCAGCTCAAGGTACTCGATTTGGCCCGTGATTCTCATCCCCCTACAACCTGCCCCCATGGAGTTGTATGAGACCCAGCTCTTTCTTGCTGTCTATGATTATCCCCGGTCCCAAGATGCCTGGTAATGACATAGATGTCTACTTACAGCCGTTGATAGATGAGTTGAAGCAGCTGTGGGGTGGTGTTGATACGTACGACGCTAGTGAGAAAAAAACATTCAAGCTGCATGCTGCGTTGATGTGGACAATCAGCGATTTTCCAGGGTTGGGCAACTTATCTGGGTGGAATACATACGGTGGGAGAGCATGTCCTACGTGCAACCTGGATGCTGAGTCTAAGCGACTCACGTTTAGTCAGAAATGGTGTTTCATGGGTCATCGGCGCTTTCTGAATCAAAGCCACAGATTTCGGCAGGACCGAGTCTGATTTGATGGGAAGGTAGAGGTTAGAGGTCCGCCTGTAACATTGTCGGGTGGAGATATTTTGAGACAGTTGGATAATGTGCATGTCAAGCTTGGTAAGGTGCAAACGGAAGCCAGTAAAAGAGCGCGCGGACAACAGGCTTCATTACAAGATGAGTCTCCTTGGAAAAAAAGGAGTATATTCTTTGATCTTCCATATTGGGAGTATAATTTGTTGCGTCACAATCTGGACGTGATACACATAGAGAAGAATGTGTGTGACAACATTATCTACACGATACTGAACGACAATGGTAAGTCCAAGGACAACCTCAAAGCTCGAAAAGATCTCCAGCTGATGGGAATTAGGCGTGAACTTTGGCCATGAGAAGATGGAAAGTATCCCACTGCAATATTCTCCATGTCGAATTCACAGAAGGACGTTTTTCTTAGGAACTTAAAGAATGTGGTCTTTCCAGATGGTCATTCGAGTAACATATCTCGTTGTATTGACCTACAACAGCGAAAAATTTCCGGCTTGAAAAGTCACGACAACCACATTCTCATGGAACATCTTCTCCCAATAGCTATCAGGAATGTATTAGAAGCCCCAGTGGCAGTCGTCCTGGCTGATTTGTCAACTTTCTTTCGACGACTATGCAGTAAATCTATAGACCCTGAACAACTTTCTCTCCTACAGGAACATGTGATCCTCACTCTTTGTCAAATGGAGATAATTTTTCCACCATCTTTCTTCACAGTCATGGTACACCTAACTGCGCATCTAGTCGAAGAGGTACGCCTAGGAGGCCCGGTGCATTATAGGTGGATGTATCCAATTGAAAGGTACCTATAAGACTAATTTTACATTTGAGTTATTTCAAAAGTTAACAACCTAACACGTATCTCGCTCGTAAAGGTACCTAGGTCGTCTTAAGCAGTACGTGCGTAATAAGGCAGCACTGGAAGGATCAATTGCCGAGGGCTACTTATCCGATGAGATTCTCACTTTTTGTTCGAGATATCTAGATAACGTTGAAAGCAGGATCAATCGACCATTGCGTGTTGATGATTGACCAAGCGAAGATGTGACTAATAACGTGACCAGCATGTTCCCACTGATTGGCAAAGTGGTAGGGGTTTCTGAGAGTTTGAATCTTTCACCAACCGAGAGACTTCAAGCACATCGTCACGTATTGGTCAATTGCGCAGGTGTAGAGACTTTCTTAGAGTAAGTGAAGTTATTAACCTTAGAATCATATTGTACCCGAAGGCAATATTTGTTTATACCTTTAACACTAGATCCACATGGTATGCTCAGGGATTTTAGGGCTAGTAGAAAAAAACAGCTACGAAGTATTGGCAAAAGAAACGAAGCCTACATTGACAGGGTTGTCCATAGAAAATTCGCCGAGTGGTTCAAGAATGAGGTGAATCTTCTGTATGGCTCTTCTATTTATAGTTTCATTAATATCTTTCCTCCTGCCACTCAACTCTAAAAATAATTATATCATTGGTAGATACCACTGGGAAGTACGATGCACCCGAGAGAATTGCAGTGGCTCGCATGTGGCCCCAATATTCAGGCAAAGTGCTTTAAGGCGTACAATGTCAACGGATTCAGGTTTAGAACCCTATCAAGAGAGGATGGAATGAGAACCCAGAATAGCGGGGTTTGTGTCACTTCTGACACTAGAAGTTATGCAAGCGCTCGTGACAGTAACATGGCTGTTGGTGGCGTCTCCTATTATGGAAGATTGGTAGATATTATTGAGATGAATTACAGTGGTCAATTCTCTGTGGCCTTGTTTAGATGCATTTGGGCAGACACCACGTCTGGTAGAGGCATAGAGCAAGACATTTTGGGACACACCTGTGTTAACTTTAGCAATCTGATTCACACTGGTGATCGTGAAGATGACGAGCCGTATATTCTTGCTTCTGAGGCTCGCCTTGTATACTATGTGGAGGATGAGGTCGATAAGGAATGGAGCGTAGTGGTCCATGTGAAGTCGAGAGATTTGTTCGACATGGGTGAATATAATAAACACTGTGAGTACGAACTTTCCCTCCAACAAAGTCTGACTGATTTGTCTAAGTGTGATATTGAAGGTATCTCGTTGACAAGGGATGGCAACTTAGAAGAACCCACACCTGACGCAATCGAAACCGGTGAAGAGGCTGCTGATTCATACATATATTTGGCTACCAATATATGACCTGCACACTTGTACCTTTCCCCTTATTATACTCTTGAAATTTTATTTATAAGCAAATAGCATAATAATAAAAATCAGTCGTCTGGATCGACTTTGATCTTATTTAATTTTGCCTTTTTTAAGTGTATGTATATTGAGATTTAAATAGCAAGACCTGTATACTTAGAGTTCTCACGCTCACCCTTTTATGTGTTGGGACTAAGCAGGAAAATTGGAAGAGAATGACCTCTTTATGTGTGCCAGCAGCTTTTTTTTCATCCGCTCGATGCAAGAGGCATCTCTGTTCTCTTCACTTGAGCACACAATTTCATTCGCTCGAGATTTATGGTTCAACAAATCGCCTATTAGAGCATGGTTGGATGCATTCTCCGCACACAGGCACATAGGTACAGTTATTAGTAGGGCGCCTACTGAACTAATTTCGGTACGTATCCAAACTGATTGACCAATCAATGATTCTATAACCATAACCATAAGACAAAGCCAACTATCAGATGATTTATGCGATTCTGAACGTTGTAGGATTTGTGTCAATTCGGAGCAAAGTATCGAAAGAAATTTGGCTTCGAATTCTTAACAACCATAGATGCTAGACATTCCCATAAAATATTGGAGGAGATCAAGGTATAAATCAGCTTATTAAATGTTATTATTGTTATTGTTACTGTTATTATTTTGGACATCACTTTAATAATTTGCAAGATATTAAGTCTCAATGAATGTTAACATATATATTATTGATTTTAAAAAAAGTAAAATCAAACTATATATATAGAGTACAATTGCAGCTAGGGATAGGATAACTGGTACAATTATTGGTTTGAATATATAGATATAGTTTCTTTTCATTCTATTTTTAAATATACATACTCCCATAAGTACTTATTTAGGTCTCATTAAGTTATCAAAAATTTTTTTGATAAAATATATAGTTTTCTTTTGTTTAATAAAATTCAATAGTAAAAATAAAAATACTAAAAAAATTAAAAAATATTTTTTTAGAAGTTATAATTTATTATTTTAATTTTTTTACATAAATTTTTTTAACATAATATATAAACAAACAAATTTTGTTATGTTATTCTATCCAACATAATTGTTAAATAAAAAAATATTTTTATACGAGCTATTTAAATATAATTTTTTTTAAAAATCACTTAAAAGAATTATTATTTTGTAGAAGTTCACCCAAATAGATTCTAAGCAGCACTCAAAATCGTATTAGAGATTGAAACTTGTCTTATGTAACTTCTTTTTGGGTCATTGATTAATGCTAATAAACGCATCAACTTTTTTCTTTGAAAGATAGTAATCACTATATATAATGTTGAAATCACAAGAGATAGAGAATAATAACACATGTACTTGTACTAGGTTACTCATGTAATATTGGTAGTATTTTTATGTAGATTTCTTATTTTTAATATTTTTATTTAGTTTTTAAAATTTTATTTTCTGAGAAAAAAAAACGGTGAAGAAAAACTTGAGATTTTTTCTTTTCTTGTTGGTTATTAATTAATTGCACGAGGACTTTTTCAACATGGTCAAGAATGATCCACAGCTGATTCTATATTCGATTTCAATGGTGACCGCAGCAATATAACATAACTATCAAATACTACTAAGTCAATAGATTTTAAATAGGACTAAGGACAAACGTCTTAATGATACTAATCTATTTACTGGTTTGATTATAAAGGTAATATGGGTTTTCAACTTTTTATTAAATTTTGGTTAATGTTTTAAAATTTTCAATTTTTAACTGTATTAGTTTAATTAACGGTATAATTTTTAGAATCTTAAATGGTTTTGCATTATTATGACAGATGCGGATCATCATCTTCGGCTGTGTGCTGTGATTGCTATGAATGAACTTCTTCATAAAGCATCTATATTTCAAGCAAAATCTTTTTTACTTGTCTCGATATTTACTGTATTCTTGAGAAAGCAGAACGTAATAAATATTATCAGGTTAAAAGATAAAATCTTGGGATAAATCTTGCTGAATTGAGTCCACAAATCCCCTCTCCATGAACACTTTCAGATTACTCTATGTAATGTCTACATAGTTTGTTGGAATGGTCAATTGTTCTGATGATTCTTTTGATCTGATTTAGGCTCGATGCGAGAACACTCTCTTGGTTGAACTGGATATTGCGGCCCGAGAGAAATTCTATTTCATAGAAAAAGGACTCACAAAAATCTGGGAACGTAAGTCTAACAAACCTTGTAGAATATGGCAGCCAGACCATTTTCTCTGTAAAGTTTAGTAATGTTATTCAAATTGTTTTGTTGCGATGTAACTTTCAGGAATATTTCAAGAGGAGCTTCAAGAGAAATCAGAAGATTTAGGGGAGATAGTTCCAGACTCACTGGAAGAAGAACTCGTGCCCAGCAACAGTTCCGACGAGGAGGTTTGGATCGATGACAAGGCTACCATGAAAAATTATGACCTCAATAAAACACCAGACAAGAACCAAATAGAATGATCCAGCTCTACCTTGATTTCTTCTGATGGTATTTTTGTCAAATAATACGACTCATTATTAGCTTAGTTGAATCCTAGTAATGTTTTCGTTGTTATGTCTAGTTGTTTTTGTGCTTTTGCACAGAATTCAACATGGATTCATTTCAAACACAAAGATATTTAGCTGACCTATTCAATTTTTTTCGGTACCTTTTTATTACTTTTACTATGGTTAAATTTTTATTGCCTACTTGATGCTAGCTATTCGGAGAATTTGTGGTGAAAATTGTATTTCCAACAAATACAGTATTTAATCTTGAATTCACTGCCAATATTCAATTAAATAAAACTAATACGTAAGTTAAAGGTTTTCATCCCACCATATCTCCAAATATGTTTAGAAGATTGGAAAAAGTATAATCTATAACAATATATAATACGGATAGAGGAGTTTGGTATCTACTTCTTTTTTCCTATCTTATCCTTAATTTTATAATCTAAGATTGCGTCCTCAATCATGTACTCACGTTCTGTAAATTCAATATTAACCCACCAGAGAATTATGTAACTGCTTCATTTAAAAGTACATATAATTCACTCTTAAATAGAATCAACATAAAATTATATTTTTTCAATTTTTTAAAATTTACATTATTTATTAAAATAATGATATAATGAATGTACTGTTGCAAAAAAATGAAAATAACTTCATGATTATATTTTTTGTTGGAAGAAAACATAACTTAATAAATGTAAAGTCTAATTTAAATAACTATAGTTAAATAAAATAAATAATAAAAAACGGATAAAAAATTTAAATTTTTTGTTATTGGTATAAAAAGAAATCATTGTTCTCATGCACAATGACATAGAATTTTAGCATTATCCTTTTCTATATGCATCTATTTTTTTAGTTTTTATCCATATTTCTGTGCTTTATTTTAATCTACAACAATATTTATTGAAATATCAATTTAAATTTCAATATTGTCTATATTGTGAAGAAAGGTTTATTATTAAAAGAAATTCTCTTGTACACTGTCAGTTACTTTACATAAAAAATAAATTCACCCATTTTAAACAGCAACTTCATTAAATTCTTATGTAAATCATTGTTGCGTATTTTGATAGAATAAAAATAAAATAGTTTAAACATGATTTTTTTTAAATAAATATACAAAGAATAATTTTTTCCTTTAAATTATCATATAATATTATTTTAATGTACTCTTGGTACCTATAACATAATGATTTTAGTATTATACCTATATTAATTTAAAATTAACTATTCTATATGTTAAAAAAATTAAATAACTTATAAAAAATTTTATTTAGTTATTCAATACAAAATTTTTGAATGCTTGATATCTTAATTCACTACTAGAAATAGGGCTTTTTCGGACAAAAATTTCAAACGAAATTTATTTCGTCTGAATGACTTTTTCATTTCGGACAAATTTGAGACAAATGTTGAACAATTTTTAGTGGAGATATTGAAATAATATATTATGTCCTAAATTTGTCTAAATTTTGTCCCAAATTTTGGCGCCAAATTTTTTTTAGATGGCGCCAAAATTTTCATACAGATTAACAACACATTTTGGACAAAAACTATAATTCGTCCGTATTCCATCTGAATATGCGCAATAACTTCAGACAGATTTGGGACGTATTTTGAAAAATGTTAATTTTATCCCAAATTTGTCTATAATTAGTCTTAAATGCTTTTACTATAACTAACCCTTCGAAATAGACAAAAAATTTTCCCACAAATTTGAGGTAAAATAGCATCATTTGTAAATTCCGTTTGAAAATTCATCAATTTAGTATAAAAATATTATTTATATTTTAAATTAGTCTATGATTTGTCCCAAATATTTTTACTATTCTAAAATAAAGTTTTTTTCCCTAAAATAACCTTAATTATATATAACTTATAAAAAGGTACCGTTTTTGTTTGCACCTTTCAAGTCTAAAACTTCTTGATCAAAATATGAAATAATCATCATACCAATTAACATCTTATTCATTATTATACATAATTTTTTAAAATTGAATTAATAGGTACGTTAGCGCTTATTTATGCAGGCTTTTTTATATAAATAAGTAAATAAAAAAATTAATTCTCATAATAAGCATGAAGAGAAAGCTTTACAAAAATGCGCAGGCCATTGTTCACAAAACACCCCGAAATGGATTAGTGTCATCATCTCA